>NW_027590509.1:0-290000 GCF_964213995.1 Mustelus asterias
CCGACGTCTGTGTGTGTTTCTGTTGCTAAGGAGGTGAATTTTCACACGAATGGTCGTGGGGAGTTAAGCACAGCAATATTGAGAATGTCACCGTGTGGGCCACTGAGACAAGGCTCTCAGGCTTCTGTCCAATAGGAAGCCAGTGAGAGCCCTACCTTGCCTCTTATGGGATGACCCGCCCGTATCATGTGCCAATCAGGCATTTAATTCATAGAATCATAGAATCCCTACAGTGCAGAAGGAGGCCATTCGGCCCAATGAGTCTGCACTGACCACAATCCCAACCAGACCCTATCCCCATAACCCCCTGCACTTACCCTAACTAGTCCCCCTAACACTAAGGGGCAATTTAGCACGGCCAAGCCACCTAACCCGCACATTTTTGGACTGTGGGAGGAAACCGGAGCACCCGGAGGAAACCCATGCAGACATGGGGAGAACGTGCAAACTCCACACAGCTAGTGACCCAAGCTGGGAATCGAACCTGGGTTCCTGGCACTGTGAGGCAGCAGTGTTAACCATTGTGCCGCCTCTGTTCAGCATCAGGCCCTCGCCATGATCAAGGACCCCAAGGAGTGGAAGTCCCGCCCTCCCCGAATCCCCACTCCCACCCCGCATCTCTGAGGAACCCAGGTGATCAGTGTGTGATGGCAGGAGGGAGTCGTGGGGGAGGGGGCAGGATCACAGGGGAGAGGGTGATCGACGGCTAGGGCAAGGATGTGGTTCTCCCTTCCGGATGTGTGGTGCCTCAGTCAAAGAAGAACAAAGAAAATTACAGCACAGGAACAGGCCCTTCGGCCCTCCAAGCCTGCACCGGCCATGCTGCCCGACTGAACTAAAACCCCCTACCCTTCCGGGGACCATATCCCTCCATTCCCATCCTATTCATGTATTTGTCCAGACGCCCCTTAAAACTCACTATCGTATCCGCTTCCACTACCTCCCCTGGCAGTGAGTTCTAGGCACCCACCACCCTCTGTGTAAAAAACTTGCCTTGTACACCTCCTTTAAACCTTGCCCCTCACACCTTAGAACTAAGCCCCCGAGTAATTGACTCCTCCACCCTGGGAAAAAGCTTCTGACTATCCGCTCTGTCCATGCCCCTCACAATCTTGTAGACTTCTATCAGGTCACCCCCCTCAACCTCCATCGTTCCAGTGGGAACTAACAAAGTTTCTCAAACCTCTCCTCATAGCCAATGCCCTCCATACCAGGCAACATCCTGGTAAATCTTTTCTGTACCCTCTCCAAAACCTCCACATCCTTCTGGTAGTGTGGCGACCAGAATTAAACACTATATTCCAAATGTGGCCTAACTAAGGTTCTATAAAGCTGCAACATGACTTGCCAACTTTTATACTCAATGCCCCAGCCGATGAAGGCAAGCATGCCGTATGCCTTCTTGACTACCTTCTCCATCTGTGTTGCCACTTTCAGTGACTTCTGTACCTGTACACCCAGATCCCTCTGCCTATCAATACTCTTGAGGGTTCTGCCATTTGCTGTATATTTCCCATCTGTATTAGACCTTCCAAAATGCATTACCTCACATTTGTCCGGATTAAACTCCTTCTGCCATCTCTCCGCCCAAGTCTCCAACTGATCTACATCTTGCTGTATCCTCTGATGGTCCTCATCGCTATCTGGAATTCCACCAACCTTTGTGTTGTCTGCAAACTTACTAATTAAACCAGTTACATTTTCCTCCAAATCATTTATATATATTACAAACAGCAAAGGTCCCAGCACTGATCCCTGAGGAACGCCACTTGTCACAGCCCTCCATTCAGAAACGCACCCTTCCACTGCTACCCTCTGTCTTCTATGACCAAGCCAATTCTGTATCCATCTTGCCAGCTCACCACTGATCCCATGCGACTTCACTTTCTGTACCAGTCCTGCCATGAGCGACCTTGTCAAAGGCCTTACTGAAGTCCATGTGGACAACATCCACTGCCCTACCCTCATCAACATCTTTGTCACTTCCTCAGTCAGTCACTCAATAATTTTGAATGCGTGTCACCCCACCCCCACTCCCCCACCCCAGCCTGAAAATGACCCAACTGGGTTTGCTTTTTGGGTCTCACACATGGTAGGAGACCCCTTGCCCACCCCCACACCCCCCACCCCCTGTGCCCCCAGACCCCATCCCCATGCATCCCCACCCCCATCCCTTGCCACTGGGTGAATACTTGCAGGGGCAGGATGAGGGTCTTAAGTCGACATTAATTGCCCACATAAGGACCCCGATTGGGGGTCGGAGCAGGAAAGCCGACCATGAATCTTTCCAGCAGGGAGTTAATCGGGGCAGAGGCAGAAAGAATCAGAGGCTGGGTCAGGGCTGTATGAGCTCAGCAGACGTGATGCCAACTCTCCAATGAATCAAGAGTGGCTCTGGGCAACAGGCATAGTTGGCACAACACAGACATGCCAAAACCAAAGTGGGGGCGAATCAAGTGACAGGAGGCACAATCCCCATGTTGGATGGATCGCTAAATGGGAGCACTGCTTTGTAAGGTCGGTGTCCTCACGTGTTTGCACAGAGACGCTGTGGGCCGTGTACCTGGCAGTAGGTGGCACCCACAGTCAGCACTGTGGACAGGTCCATGCAGCACCAAGGAACAGATAAGGCAGATCATTCAACAATACAACACAGAAGGAGCCATGGAGCCCAGTATGTTTGTGCCAACACATCTCAAGAACTATCCAATCAGTGCCATGCCCTGATGTTTCTCCGGAGCCCTGTCTATTTCCTTCCCTCCGCAAGGTTTCTATCCAATTCCCTTTGGAAAGGGAATTATTGAATTCTATTCCATCTGCTTCCATTACACTTTCAGGAAATGAGTTCCAGATATGAATTCATTTTAAATACTTCTCACATCAACGGCCATTTATCCTAATTATGGAACTATGGCAGAGCTAAAGAAAGCTTTGAGGGGAAGATGTCCTTCGCTGATGACTACCAGGGGAGTGAGTGAATCTGGAAGACCCTTGACGCTGTAACATTGCAAATAGATACCAGGTGACTGTAAGACACCATTCCCACCCTGAACAAACGGTTAGTGATGTAGAAAGTGAGTGACAGATTGGGCATACATCCTTTAACTAACACCACATCTTTACTCTGATTAAAGGACAAGATCAGTTAATAATAGAAAGAACTTTCAATGCAATAGCACCTTGACACAAGGGGATACTGAACTTGAGAAAGAGCGAGTTACTGAGTGAGTGATATACGGTGTGAGGGAGGTTGTTATTGTGTGAGGGAGTGAGTTACTGAGAGTGAGGGAGTGAGTTAATGAGTGAGGGAGGGAGTTACTGAGAGGGAGGGAGTTACTGAGTGAGGGAGGGAGTTACTGAGTGAGGGAGGGAGTTACTGAGTGAGGGTGTGAGTTACTGAATAAGGGAGGGAGTTACTGAGTGAGGGTGTGAGTTACTGAGTGAGGGATTTACTGAGTGAGGGAGGGAGTTACTGAGTGAGGGAGCGAGTTACTGAGTGAGGGAGGGAGTTACTGAGTGAGGGTGTGAGTTACTGAGTGAGGGAGTGAGTTACTGAATAAGGGAGGGAGTTACTGAGTGAGGGTGTGAGTTACTGAGTGAGAGAGGGAGTTACTGATTGAGGGAGTGAGTTACTGAGTGAGGAGGGAGTTACTGAGTGAGGGAGTGAGTTCCTGGAAGTAAGGGAGGGAGTTAGAGGCATAGAGATTTACGGCACAAAAACAGGCCCTTCGGCCCAAATCATCCATGCCGACCACATTTCTTAAACTGATCTGGTCCCATTTGCCTGCGTTTGGCCCATATCCCTCTAAACCTTTCCCATCCATGTACCTATCCAAATGTCTTTTAAATGTTGTAATTGTACCCGCCTCTGGCAGCCCATTCCATACACACATCACCCTCTGTGAAAAGGTTGCCCCTCAGGTCCCCTTTAAATCTTTCCCCTCTCACCTTAAACCTATGACCTCTAGTTTTGGACTCCCTGGGGAAAGACCTTGGCTATTCACTTTATCTATGCCCCTCATGATTTTATAAACCTCTAAGGTCACCCCTCATCCTCCTATGCTCCAGGGAAAAATCTCCTTCCGATTCAGCCTCTCCTTTATAGTTCAAACCTTCCAGTCCCCGTAACATACTTGTAAATTATTTTTGAACCCTTTCCAGTTTAATAACATCCTTCCTATAGCAGGGTGATCAGAATTGTACGTAGGACTCCGAATGTGGCCTTAACAGTGTCTTGTACAGTTGTAACATAATGTCCCAACTCCTGTACCCAATGCTCTGACCAATGAAGGCAAGTGTGCCAAACACCACCTTCACCACCCTGTCTACCTGTGACAACACTTTCAAGGAGCTATGTACCTGCACCCTGAGGTCTCTCTGTTCGACTCCCCAGGGCCCTACCATTAACTGTGTAAGTCCTGCCCTGGTTTGTCTCAGCAAAATGCAACACCTCGCATTTATCTGAATAAAACTCCATCTGCCATTTCTCCAGTCACTGGCCCAGTTGATCAAGATTACATTGTAATCTTAGATAACCTTCTTCACTGTCCACTACACCACCAATTTTGGTGTCATCTGCAAACTTACTAACCATGCCTCCTATATTCTCATCCAAATGACAAACAACAGTGGACCCAGCACCAATTGCTGTGGCACACCGGTGGTCGCAGGCCTCCGGTCTGAAAAACAACCCTCTACCACCACCCTCTGTTTCCTACCAGCAAGCCAATTTTGTATCCAATTGGCTAGTACTCCCTGAATCCCATGTGATCTAACCTTACTGACTAGCCTATCATGTGGGGTACCTTGTTGAAGGCCTTGCTAAAGTCCATGTAGACAATGTCTATGCACTGCCCTCATCGACTTTCATGGTCACCCCTTCAAAAAAGTATCAAATTTGTCAGACACAATTTCCCACGCTCGCAGACATGCTGACTGTCCCTAATCAGTCCTTGCCTTTGCAAATGCATGTAGATCCGATCTCTCAGAATCCCCTCCAACAACTTACCCACCACTGATGTTACGCTCAATGGTCTGTAGATCCCTGGCTTTTCCCTGTCACCTTTCTTAAACAATGGCACAACACTTGCCTCCCTCCAGTCTTCACTTGTGGCTGTCGATGATTCATATATCTCATAAGACCATAAGACGTAGGAGCAGAGTTAGGCCGCTCGGCCCATCGAGTCTGCTGCGCCATTCAATCATGGCTGATATTTTTCTCATCCCCATTCTCCTGCCTTTTCCCCATAACCCCTGATCCCCTTATTAATCAAGAACCTATCTATCTATGTCTTAAAGACACTCAATGGCCTGCAGCAAAGGGTTCCACAAATTCATCACCCTCTGGCTGAAGAAATTCCTCCTCATCTCTGTTTTAAAGGATCGTCCCTTTAGCCTGAGGTTGGGCCCTCTGGTTCTAGTTTTTCCTACTAGTAGAAACATCCTCTCCATGTCCACTCTATCCAGGCCTCGCAGTATCCTGCATGTTTCAATAAGATTCCCCCCACCCCCCCTGCCCCCTCCTCATCCTTCTAATCTCCAATGAGTACAGACCCAGAGTCCTCAACCGTTCCTCATACGACAAGCTCTTTATTCCAAGGATCATTCTTGTGAGCCCATTCTGGACCCTTTCCAAGGCCAGCACATCCTTCCTTACATATGGGGCCCAAATCTGCTCACAATACTCCAAATGGGGTCTGACCAGAGCCTTATACAGCCTCAGGAGTACATCCCTGTTCTTGTATTCTAGCCCTCTCGACATGAATGCTCACATTGCATTTGCCTTCCTAACTGCCAACTGAACCTGCACGTTAACCTTAAGAGAATCTTGAACAATGATTCCCAAGTCCCTTTGTGTTTCCCATTTCCTAAGCATTTTCCCATTTAGAGAATAGTCTATGCCTCCATTCCTCCTTCCAAAGTGCATAACCTCACACTTTTCCACATTGTATTCCATCTGCCACTTCTTTGCCCACTCTCCTAACCTGTCCAAGTCCTTCTGCAGCCCCCCTGCTTCCTCAATACTACCTGTCTCTCTACGTATCTTTGTATCATCTGCAAACTTAGCAACAGTGTCTTCAGTTCCTTCCTCCAAATTGTTAATGTATATTGTGAAAAGCTGTGGTCCCAGCATCGACCCCGAGGCACACCACAAGTCACCGGCTGCCATCCTGAAAAAGACCCCTTTATCTCCACTCTCTGCCTTCTGCCAGTCAGCCAATCCTCTATCCATGCCGGGATTTTACCCTTAACACCATGATTTAAATATCTACGCTAGGAGCCCCGCAATTTCTTCCTGAGCTTCTCACAATGTCTTGGGATACACTTGATCGGGTCACAGAATCACAAAATCACAGAATCCTGCAGTGCAGAAGAGGCCCTTTGGCCCATCGAGTCTGCACCAACGCATGGAAGGCCCTGACCTGCCCACCTAATCCCACTTGCCAGCACTTGGCCCATAGCCTTGAATGTTCTGGCGTGCCAAGTACTCACCCAGGTACTTTTTAAAGGATGTGAGGTGTCCCGCCTCCACCACCCTCCCAGGCAGCGCATTTCAGACCTCACCACCCTCTGGGTAAAAATGATTTTCCTCAAATACCCCCTAAACCTCCCACCGCTCACTTTTAACTTGTGTCCCCTCATAGCTGACCCTTCAACTAAGGGGAACAGCTCTCCCTATCCACCCTGTCCATGCCCCTCATAATCTTGAACACCTCAATCAGGTCGCCCCTCAGTCTTCTCTGCTCCAACAAAAACAATTGTCTGTACCTTTAAGACTTGATTAGCTGTAAAGACTCACATTCCAATCATTATTCATGTAAATTGAGTTTGTGTCTTCGTGCCCTGTTTGTGATCAGAACTCCCACCCACCTGACGAAGGAACAGCCTGTTCCGAAAGCTCGTGGCTTTTGCTACCAAATAAACCTGTTGGACTTTAACCTGGTGTTGTTAGACTTCTTACCAACGAAAACAACCCAAGTCTATCCAACCTCTCTTCATAGTTTAAATGCTCCGTCCCTGGCAGCATCCTGGTGAATCTCCTCTGCACTCCCTCCAGTGCAATCACATCCTTCCGATAACATGGCGACTAGAACTGCACACAGTGCTCCAGCTGTGGCCTCACCAAAGTTCCAAACAACTCCATCATGATCTCTCTGCTTCTGTAATCTATACCCCGATTGATAAAGGCGGGTGTGCCATATGTCTTTTTCACCGCCCTATTAACCTGATTTTCTGCCTTCAGCGATCTATGGACAAAGGTCCCAGGGATTTATCTACCTTTATGCATTTTAAGGCCTCCAGCACCTCCTCTACTGTAATGTGGACGCTTTTCAAGACATCACTATTTACTTCCCCCAATTTCCTAGCTTCCATGTCTTTCTCCACGGTAAATACTGACAAGAACATAGAACATAGAACAGTACAGCACAGAACAGGCCCTTCGGCCCACGATGTTGTGCCGAGCTTTCTCTGAAACCAAGATCAAGCTATCCCACTCCCTATCATCCTGGTGTGCTCCATGTGCCTATCCAATATCCGCTTAAATATTCCTAAAATGTCTGACTCCACTATCACTGCAGGCAGTCCATTCCACACCCCAACCACTCCCTGAGTAAAGAACCTACCTCGGACATCCTTCCTATATCTCCCACCATGAACCCTATAGTCATGCCCCCTTGTAATAGCTCCATCCACCCGAGGAAATAGTCTTTGAACGTTCACTCTATCTATCCCCTTCATCATTTTATAAACCTCTATTAAGTCTCCCCTCAACCTCCTCCGCTCCAGAGAGAACAGCCCGAGCTCCCTCAACCTTTCCTCATAAGACCTACCCTCCAAACCAGGCAGCATCCTGGTAAATCTCCTCCGCACTCTTTCCAGCGCTTCCACATCCTTCTTATAGTGAGGTGACCAGAACTGCACACAATATTCCAAATGTGGTCTCACCAAGGTCCTGTACAGTTGCAGCATAACCCCACGGCTCTTAAACTCCAACCCCCTGTTAATAAAAGCTAACACAAAGAAATATTTGTTTAGGGTCTCACCCATCTCCTGTGGCTCCACACGTAGACAACCTCATTGATCTTTTGCCCTTAATATACTTATAGACTCTCTTTGGATTCTCCTTTGCCTTATCTGCCAAAGCTATCTCATGTCCCCTTTTTGCCTTCCTGATTTCCCTCTTACTTTACTCCGATACCCCCGATACTCCTCAAGGGATTCACTTGACCCCAGCTGCCTGGCCATAGGCGGCAAGGTCACACAGTGGTTAGCGCTGCTGCTTCACAGCGCCAGGGGCCCAGGTTCGATTCCCAGCTTGGGTCACTGTCTGTGTGGAGTCTGCATGTTCTCACCGTGTCTGCGTGGGTTTCTTCCGGGTGCTCCGGTTTCTTCCCACATTCTGAAAGACGTGCTGGTTAGGGTGCATTGGCCTGAACAGGCGCCGGACTGTGGCGACTCGGGGAATTTCACAGTAACTTCATTACAGTGTTAATGTAAGCCTTACTTGTGACTAATAAAAAGACTTTAAATCTGCTTCCTTCGTTTTATTGACCAGTGCCTCAATATCTCGAGTCATCCAGTGACCCCTACTCCTGCCAACCTCGCCCTTCACACTAACAGGAACATGCTGACCTTGAACTCCTGTTATTCCGCTTTTGAAAGCCTCCCATTTGCCAGACGCTCCTTTACCCGCAAACAGCCTCCCCCAATCAGCTTTTGAAAGTTCCTGTTTAATACCATCAAAACTGGCCTTTCCCCAATTTAGAACTTTTCACTTATGGACCAGACCTATCTTTTTCCATAACTATCTTAAAACTAATAGTCACTGGTCCCAAAGTGACCCCTCACGAACACTTCAGACATTTGCTCTGCCTTATTTCCCAAGGGGAGGTCGAGTTTTGCCCCTTCTCTGGTACATATTGATTGAGAATTTTTTCCTGAACACACTTGACAAATTCCTCCCATTTAAGCTGTTAACACAATGGCAGCCCCAGTCTATGTTTGGAAAGTGAAATTCCCCCATGATTACAACCTTATCATTCTGGCAGCTATCTGTGATATTTGCTCTTCAATTTCCCGCTGACTATTTGGGGGGCCTATAGTACAATCCCATCAAAGTGATCTCTCCCTTCTTGTTTCTCAGTTCCAACCATATCGCCTCACTGGACGATCCCTCAGGAATATCCTCTCTAAGTGCTGCCGTGATGCACAACTCCCCCTCCTCTCTTTCCTCCCCTTCCACCCTTCCTATAGCATCTGTACCCCAGAACATTGATCTGCCAGTCCTGTCCCTCCCTCAGCCATGTTTCAGTTATTGCCATGATATCCCAGTCACATGTACCCACCCATGCCTTGAGTTCATCGGCCTTACCAGTCAGGCCTCTTGCATTGAAATAAATACAGTTTAATTCATCAGTCTTCCCTCTCGTTCCCTGCCATGCTCATGCCAGCCTTGTCTATTTAACTTTGCTCTCTTTAAATTCTGTATTAGCCTCAATATCCCCTTTTGTATCACTACTCTTTAGGGTTCCACCCACCCCTCCCCCAAACCCTCGCCAGACCAGTTTAAACCCTCCCAAGTAGCTTTAGCAAATCTCTCCACCAGTACATTTGTCCTCTCCAGTTCGGTGTAACCTGACCCTCTAGTGCAGGTCACCTCTGCCCCAGAAGAGTTCCCAATGCTCCAATAATCTGAAACCTGGCCCCCTGCACCAGCTCCTCAGCCACGCATTCATCTGCCCTACCCTGTTCCTACTCTCACTAGTGCAGGGCACCAGGAGTAATCCAGAGATTACCACCCTTGAGGCCCTGCTTTTTAACCTCTTGCCTAATTCCTTATATTCTGATTGCAGGACCTCATCCTTCTTCTTACCTCTGTCAATGATACCGATGTGGACCAGGATCTCTGGCCGTACGCCCTCTCCTTTCAGGATGCCCTGCAGCCGTTCAGTGACATCCCTGACCCTAGCATCAGGGAGGCAACACACCATCCTGGAGTCACATCTTTGGCCGCAGAAAGGCCTGTCTACTCCCCCAACTAAAGAGTCCCTTATCTCTATTGCTCTTACACCCCCCTTCTGCCCCACCCCAACACCCCCCAACCCCCCCCACCCCCCCCCACCCATATAACCAAGCCGCTAGCGGTGCCAGAAGCTTGGCTCTGACTGTACTCCTCTGAGGTACCAGCGCCCGCATCAACTTCCAAACTAGAATACCGGTTAGTAAGTGGGATCCAGGCAACTCCTGCACTGCCTGCCTGTTCTTTCTGGACTGTCTGGTGGTCACCCATTCTTTTCTTAGAGCTGCGGTGTGAGCACCTCTCTAAACGTGCAGTCTACATAACTCTCAGCCTCGCCGATATGCCACAGTGTCTCCAGCCGCTGCTCAAGCTCCAAAACCCGGAGCTCCAGCTTCTGCAGTTGGGAGCACTTCCTGCCATGGCCATGTGGCCATCTCGGACACTGGCAGCGTCCAGGACTGCACACATTTTTTAAAAATTCATTTGTGGGACATGGGCGTCGCTGACTGGCCAGCATTTATTGCCCCATCCCCAGTTGCCTTGAGAAGGTGGGGGTGAGCTGCCTTCTTGAATCGCTGCAGTCCATGTGCTGTGGGTTGACCCACAATGCCGTTAGGGAGGGAATTCCAGGATTTTGACCCAGTGACAGTGAAAGAACGGCGATGTATTTCCAAGTCAGGATGGTGAGTGGCTTGGAGGGGAACTTGCAGGTGGTGGTTTTCCCATTTATCTGCTACCCTTGTCCTTCTAGATGGAAGTGGCCATGGTTTGGAAGGTGCTGTCTAAGGATCTTTGGTGAATTGCTACAGTGCATGTTGTAGATAGTCCACAGTTTTGCTATTGAGCGTCGGTGGTGGACGGAGTGGATGTTTGTAGATGTAGTGCCAATCAAGCGGGGCTGCTTTGTCCTGGATGGTGTTGAGTTTCTTGAGTGTTGGAGCTGCACCCATCCAGACAAGTGGATATGACATATGACAAGCTACACATTCCGCTTGGCAGGCCGCTCCGGACATCTCTTAAATTGACAATTAACAACTTAGACTAGAATTAACAGACTATTAGACTTATTATGAGACTTCCTACTCCTTATCACTAAGATTATGAAAGAATTAACTGTAGCTAAGATCCTACTGCTCTAACTCTGTTAGGATAAGAAAGAGTTAACCAGTAATTGTCAGGTAACCAGTTCTCACCAATCCAGAGCTTTTCTACCCACCAAGACCGGAATTCCCGCCCAAGGTCAAGCGATATTTCCATTGTCGGCTCCGATTCTGTGGTGGGCGGGACGGTAGAGTTCCAGCAAATGACTACTAACTTCAGAGTTACTGACTACTAACTATAGAGTTACTAACTAGTAACAATCGAGTTACTGGGTGGGATTTTATGGCCTTGCTCGAGCGAGACCGGAAATTCCTGCCCAAGGTCAAGCGATATTTCCATTGTCTGCTCCGATTCCGTGGTTTGCGGGACGGTAGAATTCCAGCAAATGACTACTAACTTCAGAGTTACTGACTACTGACTATCGCCACCAACTAGACTAACCTCTAAATAGTCAAAAAGGAACTCTTACCTTTCAGCTGTAGTCAGCTTCCCAGTCCTGTAGAACTAAGGGACTGCTTCCCAGACTGCTTCAGAGTGACGGTGACTGTAGAGTACACTCTTCCCCAATATCTACCCTTGTCCTTCTAGGGTAGAGGTCGTGCGTTTGGAAGGTGCTGCCTAAGGAGCCTTGGTGATTTCCTGACTTGTGCCTTGTAGATGGTGGACAGGCTTTAGGGAGTCAGGAGATGAGTTACTCGCCAGAGTATTCCTAGCCTCTAACCTGCTCTGGTAGACACAATATTTATATTATTAAGGCCCAGGCCAGAAACGCCAAGGTGTTTTGTGAAGTTGGCCTAGACCCTAAGTTTACATTTGTTTTGGCGTGGGTGGGCATAAGGTGTTTCACTCCAGGTATGATTCAAGTGACCCATTAGGAAGCTTTTATCAAAGTTTATTTAAGAACACAGTTAAAATATAACAAAAATAATTAACATAGCTTTTACCAATTACAGGACTTCAACATGACACAGTATAGCTCCTAACAGCTAGCTATCTCTGTTGTTCCAGGTTAAGCACCATCCCACAGACATAAACTCTTCTTCAGACTTAGCACAAAACAAGTATACTCACATGAGGCTGGATTTTCAGCTTTGTAACATCTATGGACATCTATGGACAGGGCGGCACGGTAGCACAGTGGTTAGCACTGCTGCTTCACAGCTCCAGGGACCTGGGTTCGATTTCCGGCTGTGTGGAGTTTGCACATTCTCCTCGTGTCTGCGTGGGTTTCCTCCAGTCCGGTTTCCTCCCACAGTCCAAAGATGTGCGGGTTAGGTTGATTGGCCATGCTAAAATTTCCCCTTAGTGTCCTGAGATGCATAGGTTAGAGGGATTAGTGGGTAAAATATGTAGGGATATGGGAGTAGGGTGGGATTGTGGTCGGTGCAGACTCGATGGGCTGAATGGCCTCTTTCTGCACTGTAGGGTTTCTATGATTTCTATGATGATTTCTATGAAATCCAGGCCAGCTGTTTACAGAGAAGGATATATCCTCAAAACAGCCAAACTTCAGCAAGGTAAATGTAATCTCTGGCGACTTCCAGTCTTCACACTCCAGAGAGTGAAAAAAAACTGCTGTTGCTTCTCTGCTTCAAGCTGCTTCTGAAAATGAAACTAAAGCCTGGAATGCTCTGTGAAAAATAAATGTCCCCGGGCATATCACCTGACCTGTCAATTACCCCCAAATCCAGCTCCATTCAGAAATTCCAGGGCACCATTAAAAACCACAGAACACTGCATTAGTTCAGATTAAAAGCAACTTGGTATCAATTATCCAGCTTCAGTAATAATAAAGGATACTGGCTACTGGCCGACTAAACATCCTGCAGAGAAACATATTAAAATACATTTCTTAAAGGCACGGTATCGTCACAGTATGACTAGTCCAGCTCAGCTTCTGGTCAATGATAACCCCCAGGATGTTGACAGTGGCAAATTCAGCCATGGTAATGCAATTGAATGTCAAGAGACAATGGTTAGATTTTGCTTGGCCCTTGTGTGGCACGACTGTTACTTGTCTCTGGCCAGCCCAAGTCTGGATATTGTCCAGATCTGGTGGCATTTGGACATGGACTACTGCAGTATCTGAGGAGTCGTGAATGGTGCTGAACATTGTGCAATCATCGGCGAACATCCCCACTCCTGACCTTATGATGGAGGGAAGGTCAATGATGAAGCCATTGATGGTTGGACCGAGGACACTCCCCTGAGGAACTCCTGCAAAGATGCCCTGTAGTGAGATCATTGACCTCAACTTTCCTTATATTGAGTGGGGACCAGATGGACAGGTGGATCTTTCCCCTTTGACACTGTGGAATGGGCAAACCTACAGACACGGACAGCTGCAGTTTGTGACTCTCTGTTTTATACATCATTCACTGCGTTATTCATAACAGCTCAGGAAAGGCCAGCAGCAGCTCCTATGGGTCTTCCAGAATGAAGGATGGTAACTCATTGAGTATGCGAGGTGCTGCGGGGTTGAGGGAGGCCATTTACATCTCGAGTACTGAAATGGGATTCCCTCCAGCAAGTACAACGCTGGGCAGATAGGGGACAGCTTCACATGTCTCTTCTGTTATTTGAGGCCAAGTGTAATAAATCAAGGGCAACTTGATGTGGCTCAAAGTAACAAGGGATTTATTGCCAATGATAAATAAGCCTTTACAACACAAGGTCAGACTCAAGCTTCTATGCAATTCTACAATTCTCCTCCCAGACTCCAACTGTGGGATCTCCTCGACCCGGGAAATGCACCCTCGCTCCCGATTGGCTTAGCTTCCCTCCTTGAAAGCCCTTAAGGTCCGGTCCAAACGCACAGCCCTCAGGGAACGCCCCCTTAAAGGGGTCACACGACCACATTCTTCCCCCCGCCACACCCCAACTCCTGAACTCACCTATGGAGGAAACAAATAACATCATTTGCAAAGACAAACAAATTTTAAAGGCAACATGAGTAACCCAGGGAAAATTTCAGCATGAGTTTAGTTGTTCCGGTGACTTCCTGGTAGAATGCCTCAGTTCTGTGGTAGGCTCCTTAGGATTTGAAGAATCAGGCCGGGTGGCTGCAAAAGGCATCAATCCGAGGTCTAGTTCCTCCTCGATAGCGGCTGGTTCCTCAGTTACCATTACTGCCAGCTGCTCATACCCTTCATTTCCAACCGGGATTCCAGTTACCAATCCTGGCATCTTCGAATATACAGCAGGGGTCGCCTGTGGACCCCTTGTGTCCGTCACTATTCTCCTCCTCAGATAGTCTACGTGTTTCTTGAGACAACAAACTTGACATCGGAGATCAATCCTGTTCCAACCACGATCTTGCCAACCACTCATGCCGGTCCTGCTGCAAAGTATCTGACCACGACTGAATCCTCAACTTGGAAACTCTGTCATTTTTCCTAGAATCATGATTGCCCTTCTGAGAGGCTAGCGTAACCTCCACATTCCCTGCCAAATGTGGAAATACCTCCACCCATGTTCTTAAGCAGTGTCCCATCGGTAGCGCGGCTGGTGGGACCCCCCTCTTGGTGTGGTGTTATAAGACAGCAAAAAGCTGGCTGTAGGTAGAGGAAGAGGCCAATTGATGGGTTTCCTCATTGACGACTTGACTGCCTGTCCAGCACATTCTGCTTGCCAATTGGAGGCTGGGTGGTAAGGTGCTGACCTCAAATGGCCAATCCCATTTGATTCGACTCATTTTTGAAACTCCTTTGCGGTGAATGATGTGCCAATGTCCAACACGATAACTTCTGGAATTTTCCTTAATTTGTCAATGGTGGCCATGACTGTTGTGAACTCCATTAACTACACATCTAACAACTTAGATTGCGCATCGACTAATATAAGAAACATGATCCATGAACTGTCCAGCAAAGTCGATATGATTCTTACCCAGGGTCTACCTGGCCGCTCCCAAGGATGCATGCTCGCCGGTGGTGGCAAGGCCTGTTAAACTTCACAATTGGGGCACTGACTGACCATTCTTTCAATTTCTTTCTCAATGCCCAGCCACCAAACGTGATTCACAGCTCGGGCCTTCATTCTGCTTTGCCCGGGATGGGAGTCATGCAATTCCTGTAATAAAAGTGGTCTCCCCCGGGATTATAACTCTAGCCCCCACACAATAACACCCCGTTTTCACAGGTTATCTCCGTCCTTCTGTGCTGGTAAGATTTCAGCAACTCTGACTTCTCACATCGCCACCCTTGCATTACCATCTTCTTAACTTTTGATAATACAGTTTCTCTTTCTGTCCACATCTTTATTTGTTTAGCTGAGACTGGCAAGGTCGCTGCCAGATTCAGTGTCAATATAACCTCTTGAGGCACCGATGATGATGGGTGGCAAAGGCAACCAGTTGAGTGCAACTGCATTTGATATCCATGTCCAGGGTGATGCTGAAACGTATAACTGTGATGCACCATCAATCGAGCAAAGACTAGTTTGAACGGAAGAACAAATAGGCTTTTATTAGCAAAAGACTTGGAGCACACCCATGCCGATGAACTGGTCCAGACTGAGGCGGGGGGGGGGGGGGGGGGGGGGTGGGGAGCAGTCACCTTTATATCTGGACCGGGGGGGGAGGAGTCTCGGGCAGGGCCGGCAGGGGATGTGTCCAGGCATGTCACATATACAGGTAATAAGCTAACAGTGGTTTACCACAAACTGTACGCTGATAATGAAAGAGCCATCTCTGCACCCTTACAGAGGCGATTTGGCAGCATGGACTTATCTTTTCTCAATAGACCGAACAATGGCTTGTGGTCTGAAACTATTGTGAAGTGCCAACTGTAAATATATTGATGAATGAACGGATGAATGAACACCGCTCGACAATCACCAGGCAGGAGCGTTCTCTTCCTGTCGGGGAACACTTCAGCAGTCACGGGCATTCAGCCTCTGATCTTCGGGTAAGCGTTCTCCAAGGCGGCCTTCATGACACATGACAATGCAGAATCGCCGAGCAAAAACTGATAGCCAAGTTCCGTACACATGAGGACGGCCTCAACCGGGATATTGGGTTCATGTCACACTATCTGTAACCCCCATGACTTAGCTGGGCTTGCAAAATCTCACTAACTGTCCTGGCTTGAGACAATTTACACCTCTTTAACCTGTGCTTAACCCTCTCTCCACTCGCATTGTCTGTATCTTTAAAGACTTACATTCCAAACATTATCTTGTAAATTGAGTCTGTATCTATGTGTGCCCTGTCTGTGAACACAACTCTTCACACACCTGATGAAGGAGCAACGCTCCGAAAGCTTGTGCTACCAAATAAACCTGGTGGACTTTAATCTGGTGTTGTGAGACTTCTTACATTGCCAGCGATAGCCGCACCTCATGAATGAATAAACAGAGAATGGTCATACCTGAAGTGGATTACAATCCTCTGTCCTTTTTGGGACTATTGTGGATCAGGGATACTCCTCAGATGATCAGTCTCACTCATGATTGAGAAAGATGGGCCCCACAGATACTTCAGTGGGTCTGAAGAACTGATCCAACTCTCCCTGAAGGAAAGGAACCAGCAGAAAATAGCAGTGTCCTCCAGATAGCCTTTCTAACACAAACACAAATGAAGAATTCTGGAAAGACTCTGCAGCTTTGGCCCACAGGTAGTGCCAGACCAACTGGGTTTTACCAGAATTCTCTGGTTTTGTTTCAGACGCCAACCCCCTTTGACAAGGTACCGCATGGTAGGTTGTTGCATAAGGTTAGATCTCACGGGATCCAGGGTGAGGTAGCCAATTGGAAACAAAATTGGCTTGATGACAGGAGACAGAGGGTGGTTGTTTTTCAAACTGGGGGCCTGTGACCAGCGGTGTGCCTCAGGGATCGGTGCTGGGTCCACCGTTATTTGTCATTTATATTAATGATTTGGATGAGAATTTAGGAGGCATGGTTAGTAAGTTTGCAGATGGCACCAAGATTGGTGGTATAATGGACAGTGAAGAAAGTTATCGAGGATTGCAGCAGGATCTTGATCAATTGGGCCAGTGGGCCGACGAATGGCAGATGGTGCTTAATTTAGATAAATGCGAGGTGATGCATTTTGGTAGGTTGAACCAGGGCAGGACTTACTCAGTTAATGGTAGGGCGTTGCGGAGAGTTGCAGAACAAAGAGATTTAGGGGTACTGATGCGCTATCAATAAGGCGAAAGACTACCGATATGCCAATATAAGTGTAGGCTTTTATTCACAACAGAATCAGGAGCAGATCCCAACAAATAACCAACCTGGACTGAACAAGGGGGAGGAGACAGCCACCTTTATACTAGGTGCCGAGGGGAGGAACCAAACTGGAAGGGGATGTGTCCAGGTATGACAAACACACACAATGGTGGTCCATATAGGACAAAGGCACAACTGAGGTCCACCACATTCACCCCTTCCTTTTAAAAAAACAACACGGGGTGAAGCAGAAACAATATTACAAGTTCAGACGAACCGGTGGCTTGATCCGCCGTCGCGATCGTCGTAGTACAGGTCGCAGAGTCGTCGGAGCAGGGTGCGATGTCGGCCCAGGCTCCGTACAGTGAGCGCGAGAGAAGGCGCCAGGTGGTGTGAAGCGGACCGATCCGTCGTCCCGTCCAGTCGTCGGGTACTGCGTGGCGACGGCTCCGGCGACTCAAGCGAGCTGTACACAGGGGCGAGAGGAGTGAGCAGTGGCCCTGGTGGCGTATGGGGAACAGTGGAAACAGGAGCTGGGGGGTAGGGGGCCACAACAGGCTCTGGGCACACTACATTGGGAACAGGGACTGAGGGAGGAAGAGGCGTAGCAGTCTCCGAATGGACGACACCAGGGACCGTGGGGCGGAAGGACGTGGTGACCTCAGGGGCACCCGCGGGTGCCAAGTCACGGACAGAAACCGTGTCCTCCCGCCCATCAGGGTACGCTACGTAAGCATATTGAGGATTAGCGTGGAGCAGTTGGACCTCCTCGACCAAGGGATCTGCCTTATGGGTCCGGACATGCTTCCGAAGCAGGACGGGTCCCGGGGACATCAGCCAATCCGGGAGCGAAGTACCCGAGGAGGACTTCCTGGGAAACGAAAACATCCGCTCGTGAGGGGTCGTATTGGTCACTGTGCACAAGAGTGACCTAATGGAATGTAGTGCGTCCGGAAGGACGTCTTGCCAACGGCTGACTGGAAGGCCCCTAGACCGTAACGCTAATAGAGCGGCCTTCCAGATGGTTGCGTTCTCCCGCTCTACTTGACCATTGCCCCTGGGGTTATAGCTAGTGGTGCGGCTGGAGGCAACGCCTTTGGCAAGCAGGTACTGCCTCAGCTCGTCACTCATGAAAGAGGACCCACGATCGCTATGGACATAGGCTGGGAAGCCGAACAGGGTGAAGAGCTTGTTCAGGGTCCGAATCACTGTAGCCGTGGTCATGTCCGAGCAGGGGAAGGCAAAAGGGAAATGTGAGTATTCGTCAATGATATTCAGGAAATAAACATTGCGGTTAGAGGAGGGGAGGGGGCCTTTAAAATCAATGCTAAGGCGCTCGAACGCGCGAGTGGCCTTTACAAGGTGCGCCCTACCTGGCCGGTAGAACTGCGGTTTGCACTCAGCGCAGACCCTGCATTGCCTGGTAATCGTCCGGACTTCCTCAAGGGAGAAGGGCAGGTTACGGGACTTGACAAAATGGAAAAATCTGGTGACACCCGGGTGACAGAGGTCGTTATGGAGGGACTGTAGCTGGTCTAGTTGGGTGCTGGCACATGATCCACGGGACAGGGCATCTGGGGGCTCATTGAGCTTTCCGGGCCGGTACATGATGTCATATCTGTAGGTGGAGAGTTCAATCCTCCACTGCAAGATCTTGTCATTCTTAATCTTGCCCTTTAGCCTGGTGTTAAACAGGAAGGCAACTGACCGCTGGTCTGTAATTAAGGTGAATCGTTGGCCCGCGAGATAATGGCGCCAGTGCCGGACGGCTTCCACGATGGCCTGGGCCTCCTTCTCGACCGAGGAGTGTCGAATCTCAGGGCCTTGTAAGGTCCGGGAAAAGAAGGCCACCGGACGGCCCCTCTGGTTAAGGGTGGCAGCTAGGGCAAAGTCAGACGCATCACTTTCCACTTGGAATGGGATGGATTCGTCCACAGCGTGCATCGCGGCCTTCGCGATGTCCGCTTTGATGTCGTCGAAGGCCCGACGGGCCTCCTCCGCCAGGGGAAAAGAGGTCGATTTTAGGAGCGGACGGGCTTTATCTGCGTAACGGGGAACCCACTGGGCATAATAGGAGAAGAAGCCCAGGCATCTCCTCAGTGCTTTGAGGGTAGTAGGGAGGGGAAGCTGCATAAGGGGACGCATACGGGCTGGGTCGGGGCCAAGGACACCATTTTCGATCACGTACCCAAGGATGGCGAGGCGGCGTGTCCGAAAAACACACTTCGCCTCATTATATGTGAGGTTCAGGAAAGTGGCCGTACGAAGGAATTTTTGTAGGTTGGCATCATGATCCTGCAGGTCATGGCCGCAGATGGTGACGTTATCCAGATACGGGAAAGTGGCCCGTAGCCCGTGCTGGTCTACCATTTGATCCATGGCCCGTTGGAAGACTGAGACCCCATTGGTGACACCAAAGGGGACTCGGAGGAACTGGTAGAGGCGGCCATCCGCCTCAAAGACAGTATATGGGTGATCCTCCGAGCGGATAGGGAGCTGGTGGTAAGCCAATTTCAAATCGATCGTCGGGAAAACCCTATAGTGCGCGATGCGGTTGACTATGTCCACGATACGGGGAAGAGGATACGCATCCAGTTGAGTATACCTATTTATGGTCTGGCTGTCGTCAATCACCATGCGGTGTTTCTCCCCCGATTTAACTACGACCACTTGCGCCCTCCAGGGGCTGGTGCTGGCCTGGATAATCCCTTCCCGGAGCAGCCGTTGTACCTCGGACCGAATGAAGGCCCGGTCATCCGCACTATAGCGCCTACTCTTGGTGGCTATAGGCCTACATCCGGGGTGAGGTTATCAAATAACAGGGGGGGGGGTGATCTTGAGGGTCGAGAGACTGCAGGTGGTGCGCGAGGGGCGCTGCCGTGACGGCGCCTGGCAGACGGAGAGCGGGGGATAAGGGCCATCATACTGCAGGGTGACGCTCCTATGATGGCTGAGGAAATCTAACCCCAGCAGTACAGCTGCGCAGAGTCGCGGCAGCACGAGGAGCCGAAAACGCTCGTAGACTGTGCCCTGTACCGTCAGCGTCACCAAACAGCACCCGAGGACCTCCACTGAGTGGGAATTCGAGGCCATGGAGATGGTCTGGCTCCAGGGTCACAAGGGAAGGGCATATTGACGCACTGTGCGAGGGTGTATAAAACTTTCTGTGCTCCCGCAGTCGAACAGGCAGATTGCTGCATGGTCATTTACCTTGATCTCCATTATGGACTTGGAGAGTTGATGAGGCTGCGACTGGTCCAGGCAAATCGATGCCACTGTTGAATTAAAGAAGAATCGATCTTCGTCGCCGTCTGATGACGTCACGGATGAAGCTTCCTGCTCAGCTCGCCTTGATGCCAGTCGCAAAGATGGCGACTCCCGCACTTCCGGTGACCGCATCAAAGATGGCGATTCCCGCACTTCCGGTGACCGCATCAAAGATGGCGATTCGCGTGCAGCCGCCGCCTGCATCAAAGATGGCTGCACCCTCGGAGCACACATGGCTCCACGAGGCTTCGGAAGCGGCTTTGCTCGGCAGACTTTAACGAAGTGGCCTAGCTTACCGCATCCGGAGCAAATCGCGTCCTTTGCCGGGCAGCAACGCCGAGGGTGCTTAGGTAGGCCACAAAAGTAACATTTGGGCCCCGCCGGAACAGCCGTCGCGGTGGAGCCGTCGGTGGAACGGGATGCAAGGTAAGACCTGAGATTATGGGAGGCCGCTTCTAACGTTTCAGCCATTGTGGCTGTTCTTCGGAGATCTAGGTCATCTTGTTCCAGCAGACGCTGCTGGATGTATGTAGACTCAATGCCCGCAACGTAGGCGTCGCGGATCAGGTCCTCCATGTTCTGAGCTGCTGTAACAGCCTTACAGTCATAAGCTCGAGCTAGGACCCGCAGGGCGCGCAGAAATTGGGCGTACGATTCTCCTGGCTGCTGCTTGCGGGTAGTTAGGAGGTGTCTGGCGTAAACCACGTTAGGGTTCTTTCGGAACTGCCCTTTTAGGAGTTCGATAGCGTCCTCGTAAGTAGCAGCGTCCCGGAAGATTCCATAGACAGCTTCGCTTACCCGGGCGCGGAGCACGTGGAGTTTAGCGGCGTCGGTGTCGATGGCCGTAGCGGTGTCGACGAATGCTTCGAAGCAGTCCAACCAATGATCAAATTTATCAGAGGTTCCAACCTCTTGAGGGTCTAATGCTAACTTGTCGGGTTTTAGAAACTGCTCCATACTGGTAGCTGTTGTGAATAAAATTGATGCGCTATCAATAAGGCGAAAGACTACCGATATGCCAATATAAGTGTAGGCTTTTATTCACAACAGAATCAGGAGCAGATCCCAACAAATAACCAACCTGGACTGAACAAGGGGGAGGAGACAGCCACCTTTATACTAGGTGCCGAGGGGAGGAACCAAACTGGAAGGGGATGTGTCCAGGTATAACAAACACACACAACGGTGGTCCATATAGGACAAAGGCACAACTGAGGTCCACCACAGGTACAGGTTCATAGCTCCTTGAAAGTGGAGTCACAGGTGGACAGAGTGGTGAAGAAGATATTCGGCATGCTTGGTTTCATTGGTCAGAACATTGAATACAGGAGTTGGGACGTCTTGTTGAAGTTGTACAAGACATTGGTAAGGTCACACTTGGAATACTGTGTACAGTTCTGGTCACCCTATTATAGAAAGGATATTATTAAACTAGACAAAAAAGATTTACGAGGATGCTACCAGGACTTGATAGTTTGAGTTATAAGGAAAGGTTGGAGAGACTGGGACGTTTTTCCTGGAGCATAAGTGGCTTAGGGGTGATCTTATGGAGGTTTATAAAATAATGAGGGACATAGATAAGGTAGATAGTCAACATCTTTCCCAACAGTAGGGGAGTCTAAAACTACAGGGCATAGGTTTAAGGTGAGAGGGGAGAGATGCAAAAGGGTCCAGAGGGGCATTTTTTCCACACAGAGGGCGATGAGTGTCTGGAACAAGCTGCCAGAGGTAGTAGTAGAGGCGGGTACAATTTTGTCTTTTAAAAAGCATTTAGACAGTTCCATGGATAAGATGGGTATAGAGGGATACGGGCCAAAAGCTGGCAATTGGGACTAGCTTAATGGTAAAAGCTGGGCGGTATGGACAAGTTGGGCCAAAGGGCCTGTTTCCATGCTGTAAACCTCTATGACTCTATCTATCCCCAGCGTTTTGCTTTTATTTTAGCCTTTTTAACATGTTTTTGCCAGATTTTAACAAGCCGGATGTTATGAGGGTCCGGGCACCTTTCCTCAACAATGCTCCTCTCCACTGAAGAGTGTACAGAGATGGGTTCATGAGATTGGGTATAACAGGTTATATGAGGCAATATACTTTCTAAATTATATAAAAGTTTATTAAAGAATCTAACGTGTAATTCACTTTTGATGATAAGTATAACATTGATGGATCTCGGAAGAATAAATTTAATTTTATTCCTATTGGAGAATCTCGTCCTATCAACGTTACAGACAATAGTTAAGATATCTATCAATATTTAAAGTAATATTCATCCTAAATCCCCAAGTAGAAAGCTATCGAGTCAGGCAAAGTGCCTCTATTCCAATTAAGGGAATAACTACCATCGCCACACTACAGTAGTCATGCCTTTACCTTTTGAGACATTGAAATGAATGTAATAAGTCCTACTGTGTGGTTCTGATATTCCTACTATAAAAGAACAGAACCAGCATATTGGCCACATGTGCTGGAAAACAGTCTTTGCTTTTGTCAACATCTTTCGGTTTAGTCAACATCCTTGAAGCAAACGATACCGTGCAGATAGTGTTCAATACACGCAGTTTCGAGGATTCAATTGACAAGTTATTTAGGGTCATCCATTAGGTTATCCATTGGCAGATGAAGTTTAGTCTGGACAAATGTGAGGTAATGCATTTTGGAAGGTCTAATACAGATGGGAAATATACAGTGAATGGCAGAACCTTAAGAGTATTGGTAGACAGAGGGATCTGGGTGTACAGGTACACAAGTCACTGAAAGTGGCAACGCAGGTGGATAAGGTAGTCAAGAAGGCCTACTGCATACTTGCCTTCATCGGCTGGGGTATTGAGTTTAAAAATTGGCAAGTCATGTTGCTGCTGTACAGAACCTTAGTTAGGCCACACTTGGAATATAGTGTTCAATTCTGGTCACCGCACTACCAGAAGGATGTAGAGGCTTTGGAGAAGGGACGGAAAAGATTTACCAGGATGTTGCCTGGTATGGAGGGCATTAGCTATGAGGAGAGGTTGGAGAAACTTGGTTTGTTCTCACTGGAACGATGGTGGTTGAGGGGGGTGACCTGATAGAAGTCTACAAGATTACGAGGGGCATGGGACAGAGTAAATAGTCAGAAGCTTTTTCCCAAGGTGGAAGAGTCAATTACGAGGGGGCATAGGTTTAAGGTGCGAGAGACAAGGTTTAAAGGAGATAGATGAGGCAAGTTTTTACACAGAGGGTGGTGGGTGCCTGGAACTCACTGCCAGGGGGAGGTAGTGGAAGCGGATACGGTAGTGACTTTTAAGGGGCGCCTTGACAAATACATGAATAGGATGGGAATAGAGGGATATGGTCCCCGGAAGGGGAGGGGGTTTTAGTTCAGTCGGGCAGCATGGTCGGTGCAGGCCTGGAGGGACGAAGGGCCTGTCCTTTTGCTGTAATTTTCTTTGTTCTTTGACTGCATAGACCACCTCCAAACTTCCCTTGCCTATCTGCGAATACTCGTTTTCTGCATCTGGCAGGGTTCTAGAAGCAAAGGCAAGGGGCCTCTCTGCCCTGTGGGATAAATCAGCTCCCACTCTGTATGGTGATGAGGCCTTGCATGGGATTGTTAGAGTCAAAGTATTGAAAAGAGTTAAAAAAATAATTTGCAAAGATGAGTCAGGAACATTTGACACGTTCAGCAATATTGATAATTGAAAGTGCGTTGTCACAAGATTTTACCTACGATGATGTAATTGATAATTATTTGAAGAAAGAGTGAAGAAAAGCTATCTAAATTGCCATGCCAACAAGGGATGAAGCAAGAAAATCTTAAAAATCAGTCCCGCTTCCATATTCTCCTGTTTAAATTCTGTTTTTCAAAGCGGGGAATATTGCTGCTCTGATACAGTGGCTGCAGCTGGTCACATGTTGATAGCTCTAACCATCATCACTCTCAAAACTTCCTCTTCAGAAAGTCTCTACAGGACAAGGAACGGAATCCTCCTGCAGACGGAGCCGCTGATATGGATTCACCAGACATTTCACTCACATGAATTTATGGCAATAACTTCTTTGATTTTGTCAGAGGAAGTGGGGAAGTTAACTTCTGAACCTGAATGATACTCTGGAATGTACGGAATGATGGCGTATTGGAGTATTTGCTCTGGATTGGCTCATGATCATCTGCACTGGCCTGTGCTGCAGTGATGTCATTGGTTGCAATTATACAGGGCCTCGGTGAGGCCACACCTAGAGTATTGTGCGCAGTTTTGGTCTCCTTTTCTGAGGAAGGATGTTCTTGCTCTCCAGGGAGTGCAGCAAAAGTTTACCAGGCTGATTCCGGGATAGCGGGACTGAAGTGTGAGGAGAGATTGACTAGGTTAGGATTGTTTTCGCTGGAGTTCAGACGAATGAGGGGGGATCTCATAGAGACTTATAAAATTCTAACAGGACTCGACAGGGTAGATGCAGGGAGGATGTTCCCGATGGTGGGGGGAGTCCAGAACCAGGGGTCACAGTCTGAGGATTCTGGGTAGACCGTTTAGGACGGAGGTGAGGAGACATTTCCTCACCAAAAGAGTGGTGAGCCTGTGGAATTCATTACCACAGGAAGTAGTTGATCGCAAAACATTGAATGTATCCAAGAGGCGGCTGGATATAGCACTTGGGGTGAATGGGATCAAAGGTTATGGGGAGAAAGCAGCATTGGGCTATTGAGTTGGATGATCAGCCATGATCGTGATGAATGGCAGAGCAGGTTCGAAGGGCCGAATGACCTCCTGACCTATTTCTAGATCTATGTTGATTTATTCATCTCGTTGCTCATCAGCAAGTTCCACATCTGCTCGTCTCAAAACTCACATTGCATTCTTGACCATCTTTACCGTCATCCTGACAAGACGGAAGCTTGGATTTCAGAGTCATAGGCTGGAATTCTCCAGACCTTCACGCCGGCGGGATTCTCCGGTCCTGCTGACAGCGCACCCCCTGCCCGTGGGATTGCCGCCGGTCTGGGGTGACGTCGATGGGAATTCCCATTGACAGCGGCAGGACCACGGAATCCCGCTGCTCGCAAGCAACACGCCACCTCCTGCAGGCGGGAAGCATGCGGCTGGGAGGCCAAACAATCCTGCCCATAGAGCCAAACAGCACAGAAAAGGCCCTTCCGTCCATCGAGTCTGCACTGACAATTACTACCACTAAAGTTGCGCGAATCGCATTTTCCAGCATGTGTCCCATATCCTTGAATGTTCTGATATTTCAAGTGCTCATCCAAATATTTTTTAAAGGTTGTAAGGTTTCCGGTCTCCACTACCTTCCCAGGCAGCGCATCCCAGATTCCCATCACCCTCTGAGTGAGAAAAAGTTTTCGCAAATCCCCTCTGAATCTTCTGCACCTCACCCTAAAACTGTGCCCCCTTGTGACTGACCCCTCAACCAAGGGGAACATCTGCTCCCTATTCACCCTGTCCACACCCCTCATAATCGTAGACACCTCAATAATGTCCCCCCTCAGCCTTCTCTGCTCCAGAGAAAACAATCCAAGCCTATCCAGTCTCTCCTTATCGCTCAAACGCTCTGTCCCAGGCAGCATCCTGGTGAATCTCCTCTGTACCCCCTCGAGTGCTATCACATCCTTCCTATAGTGAGGTGACCAGAACTGCACACAGTGCTCCAGCTGTGGCCTCACCAACGCTCTGTACAGCTCCAACATCACCTCCTCGCTCTTATACTCTATACCACGATTGATAAAAGCAAAAGTACCATATTCAGCAATTATTCACACACACATGTTTTCACAAGTGAAAAAGCAGTGATCGATGTGTGTATTTATGTGGCTTCCTTTCAGTTCTGTGGGGCGAGGGTGGGTCGGGAGGGACACGAAGTTGTGCCCTGACTGTAAGTGCGGTGGAGGCAGGTTCAACTGAGGCATTCGGGGGGGCATTGAACAAACAAAGAACAAAGAACAATACAGCACAGGAACAGGCTCTTCGGCCCTCCAAGCCCACGCCGCTCCCTGGTCCAAACTAGACCATTCTTTTGTATCCCTCCATTCCCACTCCATTCATGTGGCTACCTAGATAAGTCTTAAACATTCCCAGTGTGCCCGCCTCCACCACCTTGCCTGGCAGCGCATTCCAGGCCCCCACCACCCTCTGTGTAAAATATGTCCTTCTGATATCCATGTTAAACCTCCCCCCCCTCACCTTGAACCTATGACCCCTCGTGAACGTCACCACTGACCTGGGAAAAAGCTTCCCACCGTTCACCCTATCTATGCCTTTCATAATTTTATACACCTCTATTAGGTCTCCACTCATCCTCCGTCTTTCCAGTGAGAACAACCCCAGTTTACCCAATCTCTCCTCATAACTAAGCCCCTCCATACCAGGCAACATCCTGGTAAACCTCTTCTGCACTCTCTCTAAAGCCTCCACGTCCTTCTGGTAGTGTGGCGACTAGAACTGGACGCAGTATTCCAAATGCAGCCGAACCAACGTTCTATACATCAGACCCCAACTTTTATACTCTATGCCCCGTCCTATAAAGGCAAGCATGCCATATGCCTTCTTTACCACTTTCTCCACCTGTGACGTCACCCTCAAGGATCTGTGGACTTGCAAACCCAGGTCCCTCTGCGTATCTACACCCTTTATGGTTCTGCCATTTATCGTATAGCTCCCCCCTACATTAGCTCTACCAAAATGCATCACTTCGCCTTTATCTGGATTGAATTCCATCTGCCATTTTTTGCCCAAATTTCCAGCCTATCTATATCCATCTGTAGCCTCTGACAATGTTCCTCACTATCTGCAAGACCAGCCAATTTTGTGTCGTCCGCAAACTTGCTGATCACCCCAGTTACACCTTCTTCCAGATCGTTTATATAAATCACAAACAGCAGAGGTCCCAATACAGAGCCCTGCGGAACACCACTAGTCACAGGCCTCCAGCTGGAAAAAGACCCTTCCACTACCACCCTCTGTCTTCTGTGACCAAGCCAGTTCTCCACCCATCTAGCCACCTCCCCCTTTATCCCATGAAATCCAACCTTTTGCACAAACCTCCAACCTTTTGCACCAACCATGGATGATTATTTGAATAGAAACATTGTGTAAGGGTACGGGGAAAAGCCAGGGAAATGGCACAAAGTCATGAAGCAGACATGGTGGGCCAAATGGTCTCCTTCTGTGCTGTGATTGTGAACGTCACTCCGACTTCCCGCTCCCATCAATGGACTTTTGTCCAGAGTGGAAAATTCTGCTCGGATGTGGGCGTAACCGTACCCACACAGTGAATGGCCAATCAGGTGAGGTAGCTAGCTGCTGATCGGGGAGATATTTAGTACCACATGCGAGAGCCTTGAGGAGAGGAAGAGAGAAAAACGGGCTGGAGGGGAGGTGCTTCACTGCAACATATCACCATGGATGAAGCCTTCATGCTCCGCTTCAATGGAGCTGTTAACAGAGTCTTGGAGCAAAGTCAAACGACACTTTGAATCATCATTAATCAGCTGGAGGTCTCTCTATTCTCCTTTATGGTCTATTAATCACTGCAGAAAATTACACAAATGCACTTTGATCCTTCCTTCCCTTTCTGCTTCTGGATCTCAATGTTTTACAATCGCTTCATCAAAGGCCATGCTGTTTCAAAGAAACCTGGGCGTTCTCAGTGGCCCGTTCTCTCAGACTCCTGTTCTCAGTGTTCACCCTGCGGGCCTGTTCGATGAGGTTTGACCCCCATTAACCCCGACAGGAATGAAGATTGTGGGAGGGTAATCACCGCCTGCCCCCGCACTAACTCACCCGCAATACCACTCTTCCTTAAGGAGCAGGGCTACTTATCTCCTGGAGGACCCAATTCCCTTCCTATCCACCATCCTCAGGGAAACACGGGCTGGCGATGTGGGGGGTGGGGAGAGGCAATGGGGGGAGGGGACGGTGGGGGGAGGGGGGACAGGGCTGGACCCAGACAGATTTTCCTTCTCTCAGTCAGGAACAGTAGTCTTGTTAGAATCATAGAATCCTACAGTGCAGAAGGAGCCATTCAGCCCATCGAATCTGCACCGACCACAATCCTAACGACGCCCTATCCCCATAACCCCCATTTATTTACCCAGCTAATCCACCTGACACTAGGGGGAAATTTAGCATGGCCAATCCACCGAACCCGCACATCTTTGGACTGTGGGAGGAAACCGGAGCACCCGGAGGAAACCCACGCAGACACGGGGAGAACGTGCAAACTCCACACAGGCAGTGACCCAAGCCGGGAATCGAACCCGGGTCCCTGGCGCTGTGTAGCAGCAGTGTTAACCACTGTGTCACCGTGCCACCTGCTGCTGATGTTGGCTGACTCCTGCAGAGCTGAAGGATTGGGCCTGGATCCCCTGGACTGTGTCAGCCGTGTCTCAGAGACTAAAACAATCGTCACAGGGCTGTGGAGAGAGAATAGAGCCAATGATTCGAGTCAGGAGAGGGTCATCCAGACACGAAACATTGGCTCTATCCTCTCTCCACAGATGCTGTCAGACCTGTTGAGATCTTCCAGCATTTTCTGTTTTTGTTTCAGATTCCAGCATCCGCAGTATATTGCGTTTGCCACAGGGCTCTGGTGGTCTAATCCAAGAAGAGAGTCTTGGTGCTGCCTTTTGGATGAAACATTAAACCGAGGCCCCGTTCGCCCTCAGATAATCGCTAAAGATCCCTTTTCAAGGAGGAACAGTCGAGCTGTCCTCATGTCTGGTTAATAGTTATCCCTCAATAAACATCTCTAAAACAGATGAACAAGTCACTGATGGTGGGAGCTTGCTGTGTACAAATTGGCTGCTGTGATTCCTACTTCACAACTCTTCGAAAGAGAATTGGATAATTATCTGAAGAGAAATAATTTTGCAGGACTACAGGGTCAAGGGGGAGGGGAAGGGGAGTAGAGAGTTTGCTCTTGCATATTTGACACCTCGACAATGATTGAGAGCTTCAAGTTTTTAGGTGTCCAGATCACCAACAACCTGTCCTGGTCCCTTCACACCGACGCTATAGTTAAGAAAGCCCACCAACGCCTCTACTTTCTCAGAAGACTAGGGAAATTTGGCATGTCCACTATTCATCAACTTCTATAGATGCACCATAGAAAGCACTCTTTCTGGTTGTATCACAGCTTGGTATGGCTCCTACTCTGTCCAAGACCGCAAGAAACTACAAATGGTCGTGAATGAAGCCCAGTCCATCACTCAAACCAGCCTCTCATCCACTGACTCTGTCTACACTTCTGGCTGCCTCGGAAATGCAGCCAGCATAATCAAGGACCCCACACACCCAGGACATTCTCTCTTCCACCTTCTTCCATCGGGAAAAAGATACAAACCAACTCAAGAACAGCTTCTTCCCTGCTGCCATCAGACTTTTGAATGGACCTACCTTATATTAAGTTAATCTTTCTCTACACCCCAGCTATGACTGTAACACTACATTCTGCACTCTCTCCTTTCCTTCTCTATGTACGGTATGCTTTGTCTGTATAGCACGAAGTGTAGACTGAGTCAGCAGGAAGTGTAGACAGAGTCAGCGGGAAGTGTAGACAGAGTCAATGGATGGGAGGCTGGTTTGCGTGATGGACTGGGCTACGTTCGTGATCTTTTGGAGTTTCTTGTGGTCTTGGGCAGAGCAGGAGCCATACCAAGTTGTGATACAACCAGAAAGAATGCTTTCTATGGTGTATCTGTAAAAGTTGGTGAGAGTCGTAATCAAGCGGCACTTACTCAGCAGGAACCTGCTCAGTGACGCCCAGTTTGGGTTCCACTCAGTTCCTGACCTTATTACAGCCTTGGTTCAAACATGGACAAAAGAGCTGAATTCCAGAGGGTGAGGTGAGAGTTATTGCCCTTGGCATCAAGGGTGCACTTGACTGAGTGTGGCATCAAGGAGCCCCCGCAAAACTGGAATCAATGGGAATCAGGAGGGAATTCTACGTTGGTTAGAGTCATAGCTGGCACAAAGGAAAATGGTGGTGGTGATTGAAGAGCAATCATTTCAATCCAGGGACATCTCTGCAGGAGTCCCTCAAGGTAGTGTCCTCGGCCCAACAATCTTCAGCTGCTTCATCAATGACCTTCCCTCCATCATAAGGTCAGAAGTGGGGATGTTCGCCGATGATTGCACAATGTTCAGCACCATTCACAACTCCTCAGATACTGAAGCAGTCCATGTTCAAATGCAGCAAGATCTGGACAATATCCAGGCTTGGACTGACAAGTGGCAAGTAATATTCATAGAATCATAGAATCCCTACAGTGCAGAAGGAGGGATTTCGGCCCATCGAATCTGCACCGACTCTTACCCATGCCCTATCCCCTCAATCCTATCCTGGTAATCACACGTATTTTACCCCGTTAATCCCCCTAACCTATCTTTGGATGCTAAGAAGCAATTTAGCAAGACCAGTCCACCTAACTGGCATATCGTTGGACTGTGGGTTGAAACCGGAGCACCCAGAGGAAACCCACGCAGACACAGGGAGAACGTGCAAACTCCACACAGACAATGACCTAAGGCCAGAATTGAACCCGGGTCCCTGGCGCTTTGAGGCAGCAGTGCTAACCACTGTGCCACCGCGTTGCCCAAGAGCCAGACAATGACCATCTCCAACAAGAGAGGATCTAACCATCGCCACTTGACAGGTCCAAGACTAAGCCAGTTTCTGATCCATCTCACCAAGTTTCCCTGAATTCCATGTGCTTCAACCTTCTCAATCAGTCTCTCATGTGGGACCTTGTCAAAGGCTTTGCTAAAATCCATATAAACTACATCAACTGCACTTCCCTCATCCACACACTCGATCACATTTTTAAATAATTCTATCAAAGGTGGGAGGCTCTTTGCCAGAAACTGGCTGAAGGAGAGAGTGGTAAACAGGACAGGCCACCACTGATGTTGTTGAGGTTGGATTCAGATGAAGAGCTTCAAAATTTATTCTATGGAGGCAACGTGTTCCAGTCACTCAGGGGATGAAATTCTCCCAACAGCCTCCACCACCCCGCCCCCCCCCCCCCCCCCCGCCGCCCCCCCCGCCACAGGAATCGTAGCGGGCGGGACATGGACCATGCAAAGATCTATTGACCTCGGGCAGGGTTTTCCAGCCTTGGGGAGAGCACGGCCAGAAAATCCCACTCAGGGAGTGCAAGTCACTGCACTTTTACATACATTTTGTCAGCGAGATCTATGGTAGAAGCTGCAAAGTTCTAACATGAGGGAAAGGTGGGCTGTCTAATGAGGTTAGGCTGGTATCTGCCGGAGTTTAAAAGAATAAAAGGTGACTTGATCAGAACATTTATGATCCTGAGGGGTATTGACAGGGTGGATGTGGAGAGGATGTTTCCTCTTCTGGGAGAATCTAGAATGAGGGGTCACTGTTTAAAAATAAGGGGTCGCTCATTTAAGACAGAGATGAAGTGAATTATTCTCTTCTCAGGGAGTGCTCTCTTCTTCAAAAGGCAGTGGAAGCAGAGTCTTTCAATGTTTTTAAGGCAGAGCTGGATAGATTCTTGATTAATAAGGGGGTGAAAGGTTATCGGGGGTCGGCAGGAATGTGAGTTTGAGGTTACAATCAGATCCGTCAGGGTCTTATTGAATGGTGGAGCAGGCTCGAGGCATCTTTTGTTATGATCCCAATTGGTGTTACTACTGAACAGGGAGATCCCAGAATGGAAGCCCAGCTCAATAGACCCTAACTCTCACTTTTGTTTTAGAATATGTAGTAATAACGAATCTCAGGACAACTTTGAAAATTTGATAATAATGCAATATTTCTTCACTCCCCTCTTATTTTCACAAATGTACTCAGATTTCAAGAATAGCACAGGTCACACAACATAACTCATACTACAATGCTCTCAATAACCACACAGTCCCTGTAACTCAAGAGGCTAACTGTGGTCAGACAACACCCCTCTCTGAATCCCAGTGGCAGATGCCACTCAATCGATCTTCCATCTATTTCGCCTCAAATTCCCCCTCCTCAGATGATTGTCACATGAATGATTCTGAATTCCACTCTCAAAACAAATGCTTTAAAATCTTCTTTCAACCAATTATTTCCATCAGGTGTTTTCATCAAGGATCCACCTCCAGGTTTTCCAATTATCCTTTCAAACAAGGCTTTCTCTCAGCTGTTTTAGCAAGGACCCACATCCAGGTTTTCCAACTCTCCTTTCAGTATTCCTTTGTTTTTAATTGCAACATGCATCCAAACCTCTACACAAAAACTCCCGGGTACTGAGTCCCCAACAGAATACTATTGTTTCAAAAGGCTGGAAGTAAGGCTACCAAGCTTATGATTGCTTCAGATGTCTGGCTTTTCCCTCACTGACTTCACACAGGTCTGCACTTCCAGCTTTTCAGGGGCCAGTATCTTGTTCCAATGGCATTCCTCTTTCATCCTTTCACTTCAGTCTTCCGGGAAACTTGGGAGTTTCCAGAATTAACCGCCCTTGAGCTTCTTGGGAGCTTGCTTTCATGCCTATTACTCCAATGTACAGCTTTCCAGTTTCTAGCAGAGCTGGGAGTTGTCCCCTCTCTAGCATCCTATCTCCAACTACCTGGATTCAGTGAATCATTAAGACGCAAAAGGTTTTCTCCCGAAAAGTGCCCCTTTAGCTGCTAAGCAACATCTCATTCTTTCCACCAGCTTGTGTTTACTTTCCTCATCGTAAACTCACTCAGCACAACGCAGAAAACAGTTTCCCCCACATATACAAACAGCTTTGTTTAACATGAATCTAACCTGGGTTGTGCCCTTTCCGGGACAAACACTAAATTAATCCGACCTAAATCTGTACCATGTTTCTAATATTTAACAAAAAATGTATAGATCACTTAAACTACCTCTGTTTCCTGACACTTCTCCTGTTTCTAATTGCTACGTGCCAAAAAAATGCCTAACCAGGTATCTCTCCCACTCTTACCGCCTGCCGCTGGCATGTTTGGAAGGATTTGCAGGTTGATGGTTAACCTGTTTGACCACGTTTAGAATGTGTCGTCCTTGGCCGTCAAGTCCTGGATTGGGATTACGAACCTGGACCTTCTGGCTCAGGGGCAGGGACACTAACCCACCGCGCCACAAGTAAACAGGGTTCGTTTAATATCTTCTCCACCCAAAATCAAAAGCATATTGGAATTCGAGTGAGACTCACCAAGGACTTCCTGGGGGAGAGTGAGTTTGGGGTGGGGGGGAGGGGGGGGGTGTGATCAGAGTTTGAACAGTGTGGGTTTAGAGTGGGATAAGGCATCCTGAGCTGGAAAACGAGTTTCATTTTATTTGTGGCAATGTTAGGCCATTAATCATTCATCTGATCTCAGACATTTCAGTCCAGTAAAGAACAAGAGGTGGCAATGATAACCTTTTGAAAGAAAGCAAAGTTAAAATAAGGAGCCTCTCTGAACTAATACATCCGACCAAAATTATTCATCTATTCTTTTCTAAAACAAAGTCCTGGAACAAAGTTTGCTGATGAAATCAGCAGCAGTTTGAGAAGCTGGGAGGAATGACTGTACAACTCCGTCAGAGATTGTGAAGTAACAATCCTGTCACAAGAAATGTGATGTTTCATTAATTTGACTTCATTATGAGGACAGGCACAGTTAGATCTGCCGTGTTCATTATGCACTGGGTTTATTATTCACGTACAGTCTCCCACTCTCTGCCCAAAGCAATAATCCCACCAACGTGAGTGCTTATAGGTAATCCAACCATGAAAGGCATCACAACTGAGTGTTCGAGACAACGGCCACAGCTTCAAGGCACAACTAAATGCCTCCTTCTCAGCACAAAGTACTCTTCCGCGCAGGAAGTGAGGGATTTGCTGTGGTTTCGACAAGAAGCTGTCAGCTCAGAGTCACTCCAGCAGCACTGTCTTACTCTCTCTCAAAGCTGTCCCTGTCCCCAGTTTCGTTTCATCCTCCGCATCATTCGGTGTCTTAACAAAAAACTTTTCCTGTTTCTTGCAGATGTTAAGGAACACAGGCTTCAACAACTCATCAACACCACTGCCCATCCTCGGCTCTCCGCCAGTCCCAAATCCCTCAAACTCCATCTCTTCTAGCGCCAGCCCTTGCCGTGTGTTCACCATATCCTCCGACCCTCCCCTCTCTGAGGCTGAGCGTGCTGTTCTCAGCAAAGCACTCAGCTTTGTACCCTTACGTCCCCACCTCAATGAATTCCGGGCTCAACATGATGTGAACTCTTCTTCTGCCGCCTTCGACTCCGTGCCCACTTCTTTGGGCAAGAGTCCTCCCCCTGTTCCACAGATCCTTTCATGTGCCTCCAACATTCTGCCTCCAATTGGACACCCCCACCGAGACAATTACCTGCCCTCAATCTTTTCACTGGGAACAGTCAACAGGACATTGGTCATCTTAATTTTTCTGCCTCCCCCTCACCCATTCCAACCTCTCTCCTTCTGAACTTTCCGCTCTTCACTCCCTCAGGTCCAACCCCGACTTTGTCATCAAACCTGTCGACAAAGGGGCGCTGTTGCCGTCTGGTGTACTGACCGCTACCTCGCAGAGGCTGAGTGCCAGCTCTCAGGTACTCTCAGATGTCACAAGTAGGCTTACATTAACACTGCAATGAAGTTAGTGTGAAAATCCCCTGGTCGCCACACTCCGGCGCCTGTTCGGGTACACTGAGGGAGAATTTAGCACGGGCAATGCACCTAACCAGCACGTTTTTTGGACTGTGGGAGGAAACTGGAACACCCGGAGGAAACCCACGCAGACACGGGGAGAACATGCAAACTCCACACAGACAGTGACCCAAGCTGGGAATCGAATCGAGGTCCCTGGCGCGGTGAGGCAATAGTGCTAACCACTGTGCCACCATGCCGCCTGTGGTGAACCATAGATGGTTACCACTATGGGTACTGAACCATAGATGGTTAGCACTATGGGTACTTGTACATATGTTACTGTTGTCACTGTTGGGGTTAGGGTTGGGGTGTTCTACCTGTTGGTATTGTTCTGTGGTACACTCCGGTTGGCTCCGCCTACCTGTAGGAGTATAAAGGTCACTGCACTGCCTGGTGACCCTTTAGTCTGGGATTGTATTGTTATATAGTATGCTCCATTCTTGTTACTAATAAAAGCCTTTATTTCCCGGGTACGATCCAGCCTCCCGAGTGATTTAATCGCACATCACCGCCCTAATCAGGACCACATCAACCATTCAACCCCTCCAATTCTCCAAGTTGCTGCACTTTCCCACGCGTGTTGTAGTCTGGAGCTATGGTCAGTGATGGTCGAGGCTCCAACATTCTTTCCATCACATGTCTGACCAGGAATCTTTCCCACTCTCACCGCCTGACATTGGCTTGTGTTTGGAAGGATTTTACAGGCTGATTCTCAACCTGTTTGGCCGCGTTATGAACTTCCTTGGGCATCAAGTCCTGGGGTGGGACTCGAACCCAGAGCTCCTGGCTCAGAGGCAGGGACAATAACCCACTGCGTCACAAGATCGCCAAATCACAGCGATCAATCTCTTATCAATTTGTCTCCAACAGCCTCAGACATGAGGTGAGGAAAACCCCCAGCGAGGGTAATCCTTGGGAACCAGAGATCGAAAAAACACCTGTTTCTTCCATACACTACACACACCAGACATCAAATCCAAAATTATTCATAGAGTATTCAAAAATATTATTTTCTGAAATCAATCCAATTTGATTTGAATTAATTAATGCTCACCGCTCTCACCACCTCAAGAAGGTGGGGCGCTGCTCTATAAATCAACCAATCATCTCCTTGGAATATTGAGCTAAATTTGTGTCAAACTCCCTGGGCCAGGTTGGAAGGCAAGGTGCTGTTAAAATGGGGAGGGTAGTCAGGGGCTGGAGAATGGGGTGCTCGATTCTTTCTGACCATTTTACCAGCGGCAGAGAATGGAGTAGAAAGACCTCCTCCATCCAGAGGCTAATTAAACCACATACAGAGCCAATCAATCGTCTCTTCCCACATCTCACTGTGGGGGGCGGTGGGGGTCTGCCACCCTGTGGGGAGACCACTCAGTACCAATAGGCTCAGGCAGGTATGTAATCTCCTACCGAAAGAGGAAACGCTGGAAAATCTCAGCAGGTCCGGCAGCATCTGTAAGGAGAGAAAAGAGCTGATGTTTCGAGTCCAGACGACCCTTCGTCATGTGTGGTCTCCTATTTTGTCACTCTTTACTCAATGGGAGGGGGGCTCCCGGGAGCATTATCCAATTCCGTGACTAAAGATACAGCCTGCTGACACCATTCCCCCACCCCAGCCCAAGCATTGGAGCCTCTGTGACTGCCCCTGCCACCAATAGATTCCTCTCATCCACCTTCTGTGCCATCCTCTTCTTCCAGGTGCAGTCCCAGCAGTGGCCAGCACAGCCGATGAAGAAATCATAGAATCCCTACAGTGCAGAAGGAGGCCATTCGGCCCATCGTGTCTGCACCGACCACAATCCCACCGAGGCCCTATCTCCGTAACCCTACATATTTACCTTGCTAATCCCCCTTTAGCAAGGTAATTTAGCATGGCCAAGCGACCTAACCCGCACATCTTTGGAGTGTGGGAGAAAATTGGAGCATCTGGAGGAAACCCACGCAGACAAGGGGAGAATGTGCAGACTCCACACAGACAGTGACCCAAGCTGGGAATCGAACCCAAGTCTCTGTGAGGCAGAAGTGCTAACCACTGTGTCACCGTGGCGCCCATACGAGAGTGTCTTGAATGATGATTTAGGCAAAATAAAAGGCCTGCAAGTGAAGGTCTACGTGGACCCAGAGGTGGACCCAGGGTCTGACTCGTACCATGTGCTTTACAAGAGAATGTAGATACTGAATTGCAGTGATTGGAAGGACTGAGCATTATCCAGCCAGTTCAGTTCACGGAATGAGCAACACCTACAGTCTCCGTATTGAAACCGGAGAAGACTTTCCACACTTATGGTGATTACAAGTTAACAGCTCATTGTGCTGCCAAGTTGGATAAATATCCAATCCCAAAGATTGAAGACCTGTATGCAAAGCTGGCTGGAGGTCAGTCTTATACAAAGCTGGATATGAGTCATGGATATCAGCAACTCGAATTAGATGATGCTTCCCGAGGTTATGTCACGGTAAACACACACGTGTTCCAGTACACACGCCTGCCTTTTGGTGTGCCTTCAGCATGTGCGATTTTCCACAGGACAATGGAGAGTCTGCTGCAGGGGCTGTCACGAGTTGTGTGGACCTTGATGATGTTCTCATAACTGGATCGACAGAAGCCGAGCATTTAGCAAACTTAGAGGAGGCGCTAGAGAGATTTCAAGAGGCTGGAATCCACCTCAAGAAGGAGAAATGTACTTTTCAAGTCACTGAGGTCGCCTATCTGGGGTATTGTGTAGATGTCCAAGGATTACACCTCATGGAAGACAAGGTCAGAGCCACAAAGGAGGCACCTGCCCCCAGAAACACATCCGAGCTCGAGTCACTCTTAGGAATGGTGAATTACTGTGGGCATTTTTACTGAATTTGTTGACATTATTTTGCCCCCTTGTATATTCCGCTGAAGAAACACCAGCGTTGGTTTTGGAAGATTCCCCAGGAAGAAGCTTTCAACAGAGTAAAGCAATTGCTGCATTCTTCAATCCGACTAGAGAGGGGGCTATACTGGACCTAGTTCTGGGAAATGAGCCCGGTCAGGTCGTCAAAGTTTCGGTAGGGGAACATGTGGCAAATAGTGACCACAACTCTGTTAGCTTTAGGATAGTAATGGACAAGGATGAGTGCTGTCCTACGGGCAGGGAGCTAAATTGGGGGAAGGCTAACTATAACCGGATTAGGCAGGAATTGGTGGATGTTGATTGGGAGAGGATGTTCGAGGGTAAGTCCGCGTCTGGCATGTGGGAGTCTTTTAAGGAACTATTGATAAGGCTGCAGGATAGGCATGTGCCTGTAAAAAGGAAAGATAGGAAAGGTAGGATTCGAGAGCCGTGGATAACCAGGGAAATTGAGGATCTGATTAAAATGAAAAGGGAGGCGTACGTTAAGTCCAGGCAACTGAAAACAGATGGAGCTCTGGAGGAATACAGAGAGAGTAGGAAAGAACTCAAACGGGGAGTTAGAAGGGCAAAAAGAGGTCACGAGATGTTCTTGGCAGGCAGGATTAAGGAGAATCCTAAGGCATTCTATTCATACGTTAGGAACAAAAGAGTTGTCAGGGAGAAAATCGGACCACTCAGGGACAAAGGAGGGGAATTATGCTTAGAACCCAAGGGAATAGGGGAGATCCTAAATGAATACTTTGCATCAGTATTCACGAAGGAGAGGGGCGTGTTAACCGGGAGTGTCTCGGAGGGAGGTGTTGACCCGTTAGAGAAAATCTCCATTACAAGAGAGGAAGTGTTAGGTTTTTTAGGGAACATTAAAACTGACAAAGCCCCAGGGCCTGATGGCATCTATCCTCGACTGCTCAGGGAGACGAGAGATGAAATTTCTGGGCCTCTGATGGAAATCTTTGTCGCTTCTTTGGACACGGGTGAGGTCCCTGAGGATTGGAGGATAGCGAATGGGGTCCCGTTGTTTAAGAAGGGTCGCAGGGATAACCCAGGAAATTATAGGCCGGTGAGCTTGACGTCCGTGGTAGGGAAGTTGTTGGAGAGGATTCTTAGAGACAGGATGTATGTGCATTTAGAACGGAACAATCTCATTAGTGACAGACAGCATGGTTTTGTAAGAGGGAGGTCGTGCCTTACAAATTTGGTGGAGTGTTTTGAGGAAGTGACAAAAACGGTTGATGAAGGAAGGGCCGTGGATGTCATCTATATGGATTTCAGTAAGGCATTTGACAAAGTCCCACATGGCAGGTTGGTTCAGAAGGTTCAGGCTCATGGGATACAAGGAGAAGTGGCTAGATGGGTGGAGAATTGGCTTGGCCATAGGAGACAGAGGGTAGTGGTCGAAGGGTCTTTTTCCGGCTGGAGGTCTGTGACCAGTTGTGTTCCGCAGGGCTCTGTACTGGGACCTCTGCTATTTGTGATATATATAAATGATTTGGAAGAAGGTGTAACTGGTGTAATCAGCAAGTTTGCGGATGACACGAAGATGGCTGGACTTGCAGATAGCGAAGAGCATTGTCGGGCAATACAGCAGGATATAGATAAGCTGGAAAATTGGGCGGAGAGGTGGCAGATGGAGTTTAAATGCGAAGTGATGCATTTTGGAAGAAATAATGTAGGGAGGAGTTATACAATAAATGGCAGAGTCATCAGGAGTATAGAAACACAAAGGGACCTAGGTGTGCAAGTCCACAAATCCTTGAAGGTGGCAACACAGATGGAGAAGGTGGTGAAGAAGGCATATGGTATGCTTGCCTTTATAGGATGGGGTATAGAGTATAAAAGCTGGAGTCTGATGATGCAGCTGTATAGAACGCTGGTTAGGCCACATTTGGAGTACTGCGTCCAGTTTTGGTCGCCGCACTACCAGAAGGACGTGGAGGCGTTAGAGAGAGTGCAGAGAAGGTTTACCAGGATGTTGCCTGGTATGGAGGGTCTTAGCTATGAGGAGAGATTGAGTAAACTGGGGTTGTTCTCCCTGGAAAGACGGAGAATGAGGGGAGATTTAATAGAGGTGTACAAGATTATGAAGGGGATAGATAGGGTGAACGGTGGGAAGCTTTTTCCCAGATCAGAAGTGACGTTCACGAGGGGTCACGGGCCCAAGGTGAGAGGAGCGAAGTATAACTCAGATATTAGAGGGATGTTTTTTACACAGAGGGTGGTGGGGGCCTGGAATGCGCTGCCAAGTAGGGTGGTGGAGGCAGGCACACTGACATCGTTTAAGACTTACCTGGATAGTCACATGAGCAGCCTGGGAATGGAGGGATACAAACGATTGGTCTAGTTGGACCAAGGAGCGGCACAGGCTTGGAGGGCCGAAGGGCCTGTTTCCTGTGCTGTACTGTTCTTTGTTCTTTGATAAACTGCGGTGTTGAGTTAATAGTGCTTGCTTTGTTTAACTCTAAAATACAATAAAGTTTGTTTTTATTTGAAAAAGTTGAAATCTAGTGACGTAGTTCTGTCAGGTAATTATGGTCAGTTAATTCTCTATAAATGTTCCTAACAGGGTTGTAATAAATTACAGCGGCCACTACACTTCACTGACTGTAGTGTTTTACAATGTCCTGAGGAAAGGCGCTGAAGAAATGCAATTCTTTGTTTCTTTTGGCGACCAGCTGGTTCAGTTCTGAGAGAATTGAGCAGAGATTTCCGTGTCCGTGTGGCTCACTTGTATCCCACGCGGAGCATTTACTGACACAACATTTAATTTGCTCCCCTTGCCGCAGTACTCACTGAGCTTCCTCTTCTGTTGGCTCTTTGCACCTGGGTTATAGCCCGGGGGATAAACCAGCTCCAGGAACTCCTCTGCCAGCTGTCCGATTCTCCTGTCCATAACATCATTCTTTGGCACTGTGTGGGGAAAAGACGATTTCCCCTATTACGCTCCTCTATCAAAGTCATTTATTTGCACCTCTCCAGCTTCCTCTCCCCCCCCTACCCCCAGCATCCCCCCCTCTCCCCCATTTCCCCTCCCGCGGCTTTCCCTCTCCAGCCCACCTTCTCCACCTCTCTACCTTTCCTCCTCCCCCACAGCACCCCATCGGCTCCCCATCTCCCCCCGGTTCCCTCTCTCTCCCCCAGCTCCCCCTCTCTGCCCCCCAGCTCCCCCTCTCTGCCCCCCAGCTCCCCCTCTCTGCCCCTCAGCACAGATTCACAGAATCCTACAATGCAGAAGAGGCCCATCGGCCCACCAAATCTGCACTGATGCATGAAAGGCCCTGACCTGCCCACCTAATCCCACTTGCCAGCACTTGGCCAATAGCCTTGAATGTTATGACGTGCCAAGTGCTCATCCAGGTACTTTTTAAAGGATGTGAGGCGTCCCGCCTCCACCACCCCCCCAGGCAGCGCATTCCAGACCCTCACCACCCTCTGGGTAAAAACCTTTTTCCTCAAATCCCTCTTAAACCTCCCACCCCTCACTTTTAACTTGTGTCCCCTCGTAACTGACCCTTCAACTAAGGGGAACAGCTGCTCCCTATCCACCCTGTCCATGTCCCTCATAATCTTGAACACCTCAATCAGGGCACCCCTCAGTCTTCTCCGCTCCAGAGAAAACAACGCAAGCTTATCCAACCTTTCTTCATAACTTAAATGTTCCGTCCCAGGCAGCATCCTGGTGAATCTCCTCTGCACCCCCTCCAGTGCAATCACGTCCTTCCTATAAGGTGGCGACCAGAACTGCACACAGTGCTCCAGCTGTGGCCTCACCAAAGTTCTATACAACTCCATCATGACCTCTCTGCTTTGTGATCTATACCTCGATTGATAAAGGCGAGTGTGCCATATGCCTTTTTCACCACCCTATTAACCTGCCTTTCCACCTTCAGAGATCTATGGACAAACACGCCAAGGTCCCTTTGTTCTTCGGAACTTCCCAGTGTCAGACCTTTCACAGTATACTTCCACCCTCTCCCCACCCCCACTCCCCATCTCCACCCCCACCTCTCCACCCCAATTCTCCCTCCCCCCAGCTCCCCCTCTCCAACCCTAGGTCACCCCCTCTCCCCCCCCTCCCCCCACCCCCAGCTCCCCCTCTTCCCCGCCCCCAGCTCCCCCCCCAGCTCTCCCCGCCCCAGCTCCCCCTCTCCCCCCCGCCAAGCTCCCCCTCTACCCCCCCCAGCTCCCCCTCTCCTCTCCCCCCCAAGCTAACCCTCTCTTCCCCAGCACCCCCTCTCTCTTCCCCAGCACCCCCTCTCTCTTCCCCAGCACCCCCTCTCTCCTCCCCAGCACCCCCTCTCTCTCTTCCCCAGCACCCCCTCTCTCTTCCCCAGCACCCCCTCTCTCTTCCCCAGCACCCCCTCTCTCTCTTCCCCAGCACCCCCTCTCTCTTCCCCAGCACCCCCTCTCTCTTCCCCAGCACCCCCTCTCTCTTCCCCAGCACCCCCTCTCTCTTCCCCAGCACCCCCTCTCTCTTCCCCAGCACCCCCTCTCTCTTCCCCAGCACCCCCTCTCTCTTCCCCAGCACCCCCTCTCTCTTCCCCAGCACCCCCTCTCTCTTCCCCAGCACCCCCTCTCTCTTCCCCAGCACCCCCACTCTCTTCCCCAGCATCCCCTCTCTCTTCCCCAGCACCCCCTCTCTCTTCCCTAGCACCCCCTCTCTCTTCCCCAGCACCCCCTCTCTCTTCCCTAGCACCCCCTCTCTCTTCCCCAGCACCCCCTCTCTCTCGCCCCCAGCATCCCCTCTCTCTTCCCCAGCACCCCCTCTCTCTCGCCCCCACTCCCCTCAGCTGCCCTTCTCCAACACGGTAAGAAGTTTAACAACACCAGGTTAAAGTCCAACAAGTTGATTTGGTAGCAAATGCCACTCGCTTTCGGAGCGCTGCCCCTTCATCAGCTGGAGCTCAACACCCCCAGCTCCCCCTCCCCGCCAGCTCCCCCTTTCCCTGCCAGCTCCCCCTCTCCCCCCAGCTCCCCCTCTCTCCCCCCTGTCTGCTCCTCCCCCCAGCTCTGCCCCCACCTCCCCTGAGCTCTGCACCGCCCCCCCCCCCACCCCGAGCTCCCTCTTATTAACAGTGGAGGAATAATACAGCAGCTGGTCTTTTTCCTTCAGCAAGTTTATTCTACATACAGCTCAGTACAGATACAAGCTCCTCTGATTCCCCCACAGTATCTGTTCCTGCTGTGTCCATTTATACTTTTTCAGAGGTTGAGTCAATAACCATCGCCTGTCTTCAATAAGGCAATTACTGTAATTGCCACAATATGCATTTGCTGATACACTGACTCTCCTCTCCGCATCCCCCAGCTCCCCCACCCTAACCCCCCCCCCACTTTGCCATATTTCTCCCCTCTTCATGCCCCCAGCAACCCCTCTCTGCCCCCCAGGGAGCATTACAACTGGATTCAACAATTACCCAATATTCATACCCGCCCCGGGGCCCTGAATCCAATGGGAAATATTCCCGATATACTGCTCTGTTACAGACTACGTGTGAAAGCTGGGCTTTTTTCGTCTTTACAATCACTATCTTATCATAATCACTATCATTCCTTATCATCATCAAGGACCCCACGCACCTCGGACATTCTCTCTTCCACCTTCTTCTGTCGGGAAAAGGTCTGAGGTCACGTACCAACCGACTCAAGAACAGCTTCTTCCCTGCTGCTGTCAGACTTTTGAATGGACCGACCTCGCATTAAGTTGATCTTTCTCTCCACCCTAGCTATGACTGTAACACTACATTCTGCACTCTCTCCTTTCCTTCTCTATGAACGGTATGCTTTGTCTGTATAGTGCGCAAGAAACAATACTTTTCACTGTATGTTAATACATGTGACAATAATAAATCAAATCAAATTAATTCCTTTTGCTGCTGGGCAGTGGGTACGAGCTGTACAGCAGGATACTCACGTGTCAAATCTTCAACTTCTTCCGGTTCCTTCAAATCGAGGGCCAGTGCCTCCAGATTACGGAAATGCCGCTGAATAACCGGATTCTCAAAGCTCTCTGGCCTAATCCAGAGGGATAGAAATGGTCACCATTTTATTTTAAGGAGAATTTGCAGAAATTTCCTGTTCATCTGCACAGGGGAAATCATAGAAATCCTACAGTGCAGGAGGAGGCCATTCAGCCCATCGAGTCTGCACCGACAACAATCCCACCCCAGGTCCTATCCCCGTAACCCAATGTATTTACCCCGCTAGTCCCTCTAATCTACACATCTGGGTCACTGAGGGGCAATTTAGCACGGCCAATCCCGCACACCTTTCAGACTGTGGGAGGAACCCGGAGGAAACCCATGCAGACACGGGGAGAACGTGCAGACTCTCCGCACAGACAGTGATCCCCTAAAGGCGCAGAAAGTATCGCTGGAACCTCCGACTGACCTGTATTTAAACCGGAGCTTCTGCACCACTGATTTCATCTTCTTGATCTGATCCTCGCTGGCCACTCGCTTCTCCGGAAAGCCGATCTTCCTGACATCGTCGGCATAATGCAAAAAAATCAGGTGGAATCCTGATGGGAAAACAATACTTTTTGTTTTGTTTGTACCAGGAATCGGTGAGCATTTCACACGTCCACTCTGCCCGACTCAGGAGTTGCGTTTGATGGAATGACCTGGGATGAACATTCGCGTTTTTGCAGAAATCAGGTCAAAGCTACGACTAGTAAAGTTTTAAAGTTTAAAGTTTCAAAGTTTATTTTATTAGTGTCACAAGTAGGTTTACATTAACACTGCAATGAAGTTACTGTGAAAATCCCCTAGTCGCCACACTCCTGTTCGGGTACACTGAGGGAGAATTTAGCACGGCCAATCCACCCTAACCCGCACGTCTTTCAGACTGTGGGAGGAAACCGGAGCACCCGGAGGAAACCCACGCAGACACGGGGAGAACGTGCAAACTCCGCACAGAGAGTGACCCAAGCTGGGAATTGACCCAGGTCCCTGGGTGCGTGTGTGAGTGGGGATTGCAGCTCTGTGGGGTGTTTGGATTCTTTGCGTACTTCAATGCTTTTCAGACGTGACAGAAAACTGCGGTCCCCACATCCCTCGGAGGTGGATGTTAACGACCCTGTTTTGAAGAGCAGCAGGGGAGTTTTCCTTGGTGTCTCGGCCAGTATTCATCCCTCAATCAACATCGCTTAAAAAACTCTGCCTATCGTCAGGTTACTGTTCCCAGGGAGGAAACCACAAGTGAAGACCCACGTCTAAAATCACTGCACTGCCAATGTAATGCAGGACTACAGCGATGGTAAATGATTCATTGAATGACACTGCATAGAAGCCATTCAGCCCATCATGGCTATACTGGCTCTTTGAAAGAGCTTATCCAATGCGTCTCAAGAGCCTTCTCTTTCCCCCAGCCCTGCAATCTTTTCCCCTTTATAGATTGGATCAATTTCCTCTCAGCAGTTATTATGTAATCTTCAATTTTCATCCATCCACTGTAACATGTATCCGCTGTAACTCTGAACTATAGAAATCTGAAGTTAGTTCATCTGAGTCCAAGCCCAGGCTGTGGTGCTATCTTTCTCTTACGTTGATCTTTCCCTACACCCCGAGCTGTGACTGTAACACTACATTCTGCACTCTCTCCTTTCCTTCTCTATGAACGGTATGTTTTGTCTGTATAGCACGCAAGAAACAATACTTTTTACTGTATACTAATAAATGTGACAATAATAAATCAAATCAAATATCTGGTTTCAGTTCCTCTCTGCATTGGAGCTGCACACAATCAGCCAGGCTCCACTGTGTGTATATATGTGTGTGTACGTGCGGTGTGCGCGTACGTGTGGTGCGCGCGTGTACGTGTGGTGCGCTTGCACGTGTGGTGTGCGCGCGCACGTGTGGTGTGCGCACACGTGTGGTGCGCGCGTACGTGTGGTGTGCGCACATGTGTGGTGCCGCTTGTACGTGTGGTGTGCGCTTGTACGTGTGGTGCGCGCTTGTACGTGTGGTGCACGCTTGTACGTGTGGTGTGCGCGCGTACGTGTGGTGTGCGCACATACGTGTGGTGCGCGCGTACGTGTGGTGCGCGTGTATGTGTGGTGCGTGCGCGTACGTGTGGTCGTGCGTGTACGTGGGTGCGTGCATGTACGTGTGGTGCGTGCATGTACGTGTGGTGCGTGCATACGTATGGTGCGCGCATACGTGTGGTGTGTGCATATACGTGTGGTGCGTGTGTACGTGTGGTGTGTGCGTGTATGTGTGGTGCGCGTGTACATGTGCTGTGTGCGTGTACGTGTGGTGTGTGTGTGTACGTGTGGTGCACGCGTACGTGTGGTGTGTGCGTGTACGTGTGGTGTGTGCGTGTACGTGTGGTGTGTGTATACGTGTGGTGCACGCGTACGTGTGGTGTGCGCGTATGTGGTGCGCGCTTGTACGTGTGGTGTGTGCTTGTACGTGTGGTGTGCGCACGTATGTATGGTGCGCGCGCGTACATGTGGTGTGCGCGCGTACGTGTGGTGTGCGCGTGTACGTGTGGTGCGTGTGTATACGTGTGGTGTGTGCGTGTACGTGTGGTGTGTCTGTGTACATGTGGTGCGTGTGTGTATCTGAGATGTGTGTAAATGTGTGCTGTGTGTGTACGTGTGGTGTGTGTACGTGTGGTGTGTGAACATGTGATGTGTGTACATGTGATGTGTGTACGTGTGGTGTCTGTACGTGTGGTGTGTGTACATGTGATGTGTGTACATGTGATGTGTGTACGTGTGGTGTGTACGTGTGGTGTGTGTACGTGTGGTGTGTGTACATGAGATGTGTGTACATGATGTGTGTACGTGTGGTGTGTGTACATGTGATGTGTGTACATGTGATGTGTGTACGTGTGATGTACGTACGTGTGGTGTGTATACGTGTGGTGTGTATACGTGTGGTGTGTATATGTGTGGTATGTGGTGTGTGTGTGCGGGTGTGTGTGTGTGTGTGGGGAAGGTGAGTGGGGGTAGGATAGGCAACAGCTACGATGCCCTCCATAGACAAATAGTGTGTGAATAATTATCATCTGTGGCCAGGCAGAAAAGGTGCCAGAGATTCTGTGGCACTGGTGTGACCATAACTCAGTCAGAAAGGAGAGACAAATCAAGTGTACTCACCCAGTCAGTGAGCGATCCGAGAGAGACAGTGTCACTGACCTGGAGGGATGGTCTGCACTTTCTGATCATCCAGCGCCTCCTCCTGTGGGACCAACGCCACAAATCGGGGTGGGGTGTTCCTCCGGGGAGTGTAGCGGCAAACAGCATACACGTCCTTCTCCAGGCACTTGGTGAGCAGTGCGCTGAATAAAGTGGTGCTTCCTGTTGGGAATGTGAAACATAAACACAGCTCAGAACAATAAGCACCTGGCACCAGGGCTGGCCCAAAGGCTGCTGGAAAGGACCAGGGGGGCTGACCTCTCTGAGCTGCTTAGCAAGTGGCGACGATAAAGTCAAATTGTTACTTCATCCCCTATAACACGATAGAATTCTTCATCAAGGTGGACAGTGAGGGAGTTGATTTTGAGACTAGGGTCCTGAATCTTAATAAAGGAAACTACGATGAATATGAGGCACAAGTTGGCTTTGATAGATTGGGAAATGTTATTTAAGGGGACGATGGTGGATCGGCAACGGCAAACATTCAAAGAATGATTATTTAATCCAGTCTGGCACAAAAATAAAACTGGAAAGGTGGCCAAACCAAGGCTTACAAGGGAAATTAGAGATAGTTAAAGGTCCAAGGGAGAGGCATACAAATGATCCAGAAAAACTATAGACCTGAGGATTGGGACAGTTTATAATTCAGCAAAGGGACTAATTAATAAGGGGAAAATGGAGTACGAGAGTAAGCTCGCGGGAAACATAAACATTGACCGTAAAAGTTTAGAAACATAGAATCCTACAGTACAGAAAGAGGCCATTCGGCCCATCGAGTCTGCACCGACCACAATCCCACCCAGGCCCTACCCCCATATCCCTCCATATATACCCACTTATCCCTCTAACCGACACATCTCACGACACTAAGGGGCAATTTTTAGCATGGCCAATCAACCTAACCGGCACATCTTTGGACTGTGGGAGGAAACCGGAGCACCCGGAGGAAACCCACGCAGACACGAGGAGAATGTGCAGACTCCACACAGACAGTGACCCAAGCCGGGAATCGAATCCAGGCCCCTGGAGCTATGAAGCAGCAGTGTTAACCACTGTGCTACCGTGCCATCCAACTTCTATTCGGTGTGTGAGGTGAAAAAGATTGTTAACGACAAACTAGGTCCTTTACAGTCAGAAACAGGGGAATTTATAATGGGGAACAAAGAAATGGCTGACCAACTAAATACATACTCTGGTTCTGTCTTCACAAAGGAGGACACAAATAACGTACCAGAAAAGTTGGGGAACACAGGGTCTAGGGAGAGGGAGGAACTGAAGGAAATTAATATTAGTAGAGAAATGGTGTTGGGGAAATTGAGATTGAAGGCTGATAAATCCCCAGGGCCCGATAATCTACACCCCGGAGTACTTAAGGAAATGGTCTGAGAAAAAGTGGGTATATTGGTATTCATCTTCCAAGGTTCTATAGCCTTTGGGACAGTTCCTATGGATTGGAGGGTAGCTAATGTAACCCCACTATTTAAAAAGGGAGGCAGAGAGAGAACAGGGAATTATAGACCAGTCAGCCTGACGTCGGTAGTGGGGGAGGATTTAATAGCAGAGCACTTGGTAAACAGCGGCTGGACAGGACAGAGTCAGATGGATTTACACGAGGGGAATCATGCTTGACAAATCTACTGGAATTCTTCAAGGATGTAACTCGTAGAGTTGATGAGGGGCAGCCAGTGGATGTGGTTTATTTGGACTTTCAGATAAGGTCCCACATAAGAGATCAGTGTGTAAAATTAAAGTGCATGGGATTGGGTAGTGTATTGAGATGGATAGAAAACTGGTTGGCAGGCAGGAAACAAAGAGTAGGAAATAAACAGGTATTTTTCCAAATGGCAGGCAGTGATTAGTGGGGTACCGCTGGGATCAGTGCTGGGGCCCCAGCTATTCACTACATATAAATTAATGATTAAGACGCGGGAACTAAATGTAATATCTCCAAATCTGCAGATGACACAAAGCTGGGTGAGCTGTGAGGAAGATGGAGAGATGCTTCAGTGTGATGTGGACAAGTTGAGTGAGTGGGCAAATGAACAGCAGATGCAGTATAATTTGGAGAAATGTGAGGTTATCCACTTTGGTAGCAAAAACGGAAGGCAGATTACGATCTGAAAGGCCATAAATTAGGAGAAAGGAATGTGAAATGAGACCTGGGTGTCCTCATGCACCAGTCGCTGAAGTTAAGCATTCAGGTGCAGCAGGCGGTGAAAAAGGCAAATGGAATGTTGGCCTTCATAGCGAGAGGATTTGAGTACGGGGCAGGGGTGTCTGGTTGCATATATATGGGGCCTTGGTGGGACCACACCTGGAATATTGTGTGCAGCTTTTGTCTCCTTTTCTGAGGAAGGACGTTCTTGCTGTAGAGCGGAGGTTTACCAGGCTGATTCCTTGGATGGCGGGACTGACTCCCAAGGTGAGATTGAGTCGGTTAGGATTATATTCACCAGAGTTCAGAAGAATGAGGGGTGGGGGAGAATCTCATAGAAACCCGTGTCTACGTGGGTTTCCTCCGGGTGCTCCGGTTTCCTCCCATAATCTGAAAGACGTGCTGGTTCGGTGCATTGGCCATGCTAAATTCTCCCTCGGTGTACCCAAACAGGCGCCAGAGTGTGGCAACTCAGGGATTTTCACAGTAACTTCATTGCAGTGTTAATGTAATTGTGACACAAATAAATAAACTTGAATTTCTAACAAGACGAGACAATGTAAATGCAGGAAGGATGTTCCCCAATGGCGGGGGGTTGGGGCGGCGTACAGAACCAGGGATCACAATTTAAGAATACAGGCTAAACCATTTAGGACAGAGATGAGGAAAAATGTCTTCACCCAGAGGGTGGTGAATATGTGGAATTTGCTACCACAGAAAGTAATTGAGGCCAAAATATTGAATGTATTCAAGAAGCAGTTAGATATAGCACTTGGTTGGGGCGAAGAGGATCAAAAGATATGGGGGGGAAGATGGGAACAGAATATCGAGTTGGATGATCAGCCATGATCATAATGAATGATGGAGCAGACTCGAAGGGCTGAATGGCCTCCTCCTGCTCCTATTTTCTATGTTTCTAACCAGGGTAATAGGATTCAGCACCTGACTCCTCGATTCAAAGTGTGAGAAATCTTTGGCGTGATCTATGATCCAGAGCAGTGGAGAGAACACATTAACGCCATTCAGTATGTAACCGCATGCTGTAATGAGAGGAAGTGGACCAGGTACAATGAGCTCAAATTCATCTTCTCATCTCTTAAGATATAATAATGCTCAGGTAGCATCAAACAATCAGTGATACAGCTCCCAAGGATAGGGGATACTCTTCAGGGTATTCTAGGCTAGTTATATTCTATGCAGGGTTTTCTAGCGTAATTATATTCTATACAGGTTATTCTAGGGTAGGGGGATTCTAGAGGAGGGGTATTCTATCCGATAACATATTTGCATCTGCTCGATATTACGGCTGCATTGTAAATATATAAAATGTCACTCTCTCTCTCTCCAGTAGGATTCCTTCATGCTGGAACATTAGCTCCTAACGTTTTAACACTTCTCGCTGCCACTGCAGGGTTTCCCATCATTATCTGCATGAATCTGTCTTGTGAACCATCAGCTAACTGAGGAGAAGGGGGATGAAGTTTGGATCCTGTGCTCTATAAATACCCTGGGTAGAGCCATGCCCACTTGGCCAAAGGGCAGCAGTAACAGCGGCTGAGGGTTACCTGTGACCAGCGTCTCATCTGGGTAAATGAACTGTGGGGGTCTGATGTGGTGGTGCTTCTTTAAGAGTGACAATGGCTTGAAACCAATGAGAACCAAGCCTGGGCCATCAAATCTCTTCAATTCCTCGGTTTCCTCTTTCTCCAGAACAATCTGCCTCTGTCCATAAACCTGGGAACCAAAAAGAACAAGAACAGGCTTAAATTATATGAAAGAGCAACATCTTTCGAGGTACTCGCCCGCTGACCCTCCCAAAGCCTGTCCACCATCTACAAGGCACAAGTCAGGAGTGATGGAGTACTCTCCACTTGCAGCTCCAGCAACACTCATGAAGCTTGACACCATCCAGGACAAAACAGCCGCTTGACTGGCACTCCTTCTACAAGCATTCACTTCCTCCACCACGGACACATTGGCAGCCGTGTGTACCATCGATAAGATGCACTGCAGGAACTGACCAAGGTTCCTTCAATAGCTCCTTCCAAACCCACAACTACTTCCAACTAGAAGGGCCAGGGCAGCAGATACCTGGGAAGACCATCACCTACAAGTTCCCCTCCAAGCCACTCACTATCCTGACTTGGAAATATATTGGCTGTTCCTTCACGGTCGCTGGGTCAAAATCCCTGAACTCCCTCCCTAACAGCACAGTGGGTGTACCTACACCACATGCACTGTCGCGTTTCAAGAAGGAAGCTCACCACCACCTTCTCAAGGGCAACTCGGGATGGGCAATCATAGAATCCCTGCAGTGCAGGAGGAGGCCATTCAGCCCATTGAGTTTGTACCGACCACAATCCCACCCAGCCCCTATCCCTGTAGTCCCATGTATCTATCCTGATAGTGCCCCTGACACTAAGGAGCAATTTATCATGGCCAATCAACCTAACCCGCACATCTTTGGAGTGTGGGAGGAAACCGGAGCACCCGGAGGAAACCCACGCAGACACCGGGAGAACGTGCAGACTCCACACAGACAGCGACCCAAGCCGGGAATCGAACCCGGGTCCCTGGCGCTGTGAGGCACCAGTGCTAACCGCCGTGCCGCCCTAACGGTCCTCTTCTGGATTAGGTCACACTGTGTGATATGAGCAATCACCGTCATGAGTAACACAGCCTCTGTGTTATTTTGTTAAATAACACAGAGGCTCAAGCACGCTCTGTTCATTAGGCTGGACATATTTTGTGGAATAATCCATCAATATAGATGATCATGTAACCACATCAAGCAGATAAACTCAATGAAGCCAAAGCAAAATACTATGGACGCTGGAAATCTGAAATAAAAACAGAGAATGCTGGAAAAGCTCAGCAGGTGCACGGAGAGAGAAGCAGAGTTAACATTTCGGGTCCGTATGCCTCTTCTTCAAAGAGCTAATCCAGTGAAGGTCTGACTGAAAAATGGAAAGTTAATCTCGGTATAAAAACAGCAAAGGGATGGAAGCCTCTTCCCACTGGATGTCTGGATTACGATGGTACAAAATATTCAGGACATTGGAAGAAGGGTGATGCGTATCCCAGAAACGGGGCGGCACGGTGGCACAGTGGTTAGCACTGCTGCTTCACAGCGCCAGGGACCCGAGTTCGATTCCCGGCTTGGGTCACTGTCTGTGTGGAGTCTGCACGTTCTCCCTGTGTCTGCGTGGGTTTCCTCCGGGTGCTCCAGTTTCCTTGCACAGTCCGAATGACGTGCTGGTTAGGGTGCATTGGCCGTGCTAAATTCTCCCTCAGTGTTACCTGAACAGGCGCCGGAGTGTGGCGACTAGGGGATTTTCACAGTAACTTCACTGCAGTGTTAATGTAAGCCTTACTTGTGACACTAATAAATAAACTTTTAACTTTAAACAGGTAACCAGTTAAAGACAGAGCACAAAATAAAAATGATACCTCGTACTGATCCTTATTTTAAAATAAAAAAGCAAGTTACAGGGAGGGAATCAGTTTGTGAAAGGGATGGAGAGAGTCAAATGTAAGTAGAAAGATTCCTACATTACAGCAGTGGCTAAACTTCGAAACCAATGCTGAACAAGGAGACAGGTTGTCGAAGTTTTTTGTCTTGCACTCATCAGGACAAACCCCAGGAGGTCAAATTTCAAACAATTGTGACAATTTATACCACAGGAGAAAAGGGTGTTGATTGGTTGACAAGTCGACTCTGATTGGCCGAGGTCTTGCCATGGAGAAAGCAATGGGGAGCTATAGGCTCCTCAAGCTGCCAGATAATTCAAAACAGGTGCAAGGCTTGGGCATATTCCTTTTGTCTGCAGAAAAGTTCAGAAGTACTTCATTGGCTGTGAAGTGCTTTGGGCCATCTTGAAGTTGTGGAAGGCGCTATTTTAATGAATACAAGTTCTTTTTCTCTTTATTTACTCATCTCATTACCATTCTATCTTTGCCTTGCACCATTGTCTCTTCTGTTATTTAATCTCTGCTGCCTCCCCTTTCACTCTTTCCAGCCCTCCGTGCATACCTTCCTTCTGTACCTGTTTGAACCCTGTGGCATGTCTAACGCGGGCTAGTTGTAAAGAAAAGTCATCGACCTAAAACATTAACTCTTGTTTCTCTCTGTACAGTACGCACAAGGGATACAATAACAGGGGAGTTCTGTTACTGGATGAGTAATTCAGAGGTTTTGACTAATGATAGAATCATTAGAATCCCTACAGTGCAGAAGGAGGCCGTTCAGCCCATCAAGTCTGCACCGACCACAATCCCACCCAGGCCCTGTCCTCATAAACCTATGCATCTACCCGAGCTAGTCCCCCTGATACTAAAGGGGCAATTTAGCATGGCCAATCCACCTAAACCGCACATCTTTGGACTGTGGGAGGAAACCGGAGCACCCGGAGGAAACCCACGCAGACACGGGGAGAACGTGCAAACTCCAGATAGACAGTGACCCAAACCAGGAATCGAACCCGGGTCCCTGGCGCTGTGAGTCAGCAGTGCTAACCTACTGTGCCACCGTGCCGTCGATCTAGAGGCACGAGTTCAAACCACACCACAGCAACTGGGGGAGAAAAAGAGAAGATGCTGGAAAATCTCAGCAGGTTTGGCAGCATCTGTGAATAGAGAAAAGAGCCAACGTTTCGAGTCTGGATGACCCTTCACCAGAGCTGTATAATAAAGGGGAAATTAGTCTGTGATCATGAAATTACCCGATTGTTGTAAAAACCCATCTGGTTCATTAATGCTCTTTAGAGAAGGAAATCTGCCGTCCTTACCCGGTCTGGCCCGTCTGAGGATCCAGAACCGCATGGCTGACTCTCAACTACCCTCTGATTGACTTAGAAAGCCACTCAGTTGTGTCAAAAGTCATGATGAAACTGCACTGTGGATGTGCCTTCACATCGCAGAGTGCAGCAGTTTTAGAAAACGCCCCATCATCGCCTTCTCGAGGGCAATTAGGGATGCACAATAACTCACATCTCGTTCATGAATTAAGAAAGAGCATTTTCTGTTTGTATTTCAGATTACCAGCATCCGCAGTGTTTTGCCTTTGGTCAGGCAGGAGTTGACGTTTTAATTCAGCACGGTATAGGTTCACCGTCCTTTACCTGGGCCTTCTTGGTGTCGCTGGGCAGGAGCAGACTGCCCGTCTCCCCGTTAAACCAGCGGGTTTTGGTTTTGACGGGCTCGTTGCTTTCTCGGTACAGGCGGACGGCACTGGGTTTCCTGGCACTCCGCACGAGATTGTAAACTCCGACTGAAAGTTCCACGCCTTCTCCCAGCTTCAGGTTCAGCCTGGCCAAAACAAAACACAAAAAAAACAGGACATCAAATACAAGCGGCACCGGAACAGAGAGTTTAACAGGGGCTGAAACTCAAAGACATTCTGATGCACATTAAGCGGTTGAAGAAGGCGGCAGTTTAGGGATGGGGGGCGGTGGGGTTTAAGCCAAGGTCCTGACGACTTGGTCAGTTGGATGTAAAAGATCCCACAGCACCACATGGAGGATGGCACGGTGGCACAGTGGTTAGCACTGCTGCTTCACAGCGCCAGGGACCCGGGTTCGATTCCCAGCTCGGGTCACTGTGTGGTGTTTACACATTCTCCCCGTGTCTGCGTGGGTTTCCTCCGGGTGCTCCAGTTTCCTCCCACATTCTGAAAGATGTGCTGGTTAGGGTGCATTGACCCGAACAGGCGCCGGACTGTGGCAAATAGGGGAATTTCACAGTAACTTCATTGCAGTGTTAATGTAAGCCTTACTTGTGACTAATAAATAAACTTTACTTTGGAGAGCAGGGAAGCTCTGTCCTGTCAAATTAACCTCCAAAAAACAGATCTGGTCATTATCTCACTGTTCAAGTGTGTGTGGAAAATAGTTGCTATGTTTACCAATGTTTGTGAGGAGGATTGTCAGAGGATGCAGCAGGATATCGATAGACTGGATAGACTTGGGCGGAGAAATGGCAGATGGAATTTAATCCAGACAAATGCGCCTCTGTTTTCTCAGAAGACTAAGGAAATTTGGCATGTCCACTATGACTCTCACCAACTTCTACAGATGCACCATAGAAAGCATTCTTTCTGGTTGTATCACAGCTTGGTATGGCTCCTGCTCTGCCCAAGACCGCAAGAAACTACAAAAGGTTGTGAATGTAGCCCAATCCATCACGTAAACCAGCCTCCCATCCATTGACTCTGTCTACACTTCCCGCTGCCTCAGCAAAGCAGCCAGCATAATTAAGGACCCCACACACCCCGGACATTCTCTCTTCCACCAAAAGATACGGTCACGTACCAACTGACTCGAGAACAGCTTCTTCCCTGCTGCCATCAGACTTTTGAATGGACCTACCTTGCATTAAGTTGATATTTCTCTACATCCTAGCTATGGCTGAAACATTTTTCACTCTCTCCTTTCCTTCTCTATGAATGGTATGCGTTGTCGGTATAGTGCGCAAGAAACAATACTTTTCACTGTATACCAATACATGTGACAATAATAAATCAAATCAAATCAAAGATGATGCATTTTGAAAGGTCCAATGCAGTAGGGAAATACACAGTAAATGGCAGGACCCTTAGAAGCATTAACATGCAGAGGGATCTGGGCGTACAGGTCCACAGTTCCCTGAAAGTGGCAACACAAGTGGATAAGGTGGTCAAGATGGCGTATGGCATGCTTGCCTTCATCGGTTGGGCCATAGGGTGCAAAATTTGGCAGGTCAAGTTGCAGCTGTATAGAGCTTTAGTTAGGGCATGTTTGGAATATTGCATACAGTTCTGGTCGCCACATTAAAAGTTTACCAGGATGTTACCTGGTTTGGAGGGTATCAGCTATGAGAAGAGATTGGACAAACTTGATTTGTTTTCATTTGAACGTCAGAGGCTGAGGGGCGACCTGATAGAAGTCTACAAGATTATGAGAGGCGTGGATAGAATGGATAGTCAGAGTCTTTTTCCCAGGGTAGAAATGCCAATTACTAGGGGACAGAGGTTTAAGGCAAAAAGGGGGAAAGTTTAAAGGAGATGTGAGAGGCAAGTTTTTTTACACAGAGGGTGGTAAGTGCCTGGGACGCGCTGCCCGAGGAGGTGGTAGAAGCAGATACAATAGCAACATTTAAGAGGCATCTGGATAGATACATGAAAAGGCTGGGAATGGAGGAATTTGCTATGTAGAGACGACAGGTCTTTAGTTTAGAAAGGCGTCCTGTGTCGACGCAGGCTTGGAGGGCTGAAGGGCCTGTTCCTGTGCTGTACTATATTCTTTGTATGGCCGATTCCTGTCAAAGTAACATGATGCACTTTATGATGTTTCAACACAAGAGACGCAGCAGAGAAACAGGCCATTCAGCCCAACAGCTGCATGCCAGTATTTCCGCTTCCCATGAACTTTCTCCCTCCCCTCTCCCTTTTAGCGTTATCAGCGTAACCGGCCAATGATTTTCTCTCTCATGCTCATCCAGCTTCTCCGTAAACGCAGCTACACCATTCATTACAACCCTGTGGTAGCCAAGTTCCACATTCCCATCACTCTCTGGGTAAAGAAATTTCTCCTGCATTCCTGGCCTGGTCACTACCTGGTGTTGACGGTTTGTGGTTTCGCTCTTCCCTGCGAGTGGAAACATGCCCTGAGTGCCTAATCTATGAAGATCGTCTGTACATTTGAGCAGATTGTGTGCATGAACACGGACGTTCTGTCTGCCAAGGTCCGCAGGGAGTACAATAGAAACTCTCCGAGGACCCAGGAGACACGGTGCTACTCTGAGTGACTGCTGACCTGGTGACGGTCCTCTGCTTGTAGTCCTTGGCCCACACTTTCCGAAGCAGATCGTCCAACCTGGCTGACCCCTCACCTTGCACAGCTGCATCCCCATCCTCTGATACACTGACAATGTCGCAGTAAAAGAGAGACATGTCAAACCCACCAGGCTTCTTCAGATGCATCAGGTCAAGGATGATCCCTGTACACAGACAAGGGCAGAGACAAAGACACGACATTCACAGCATAGCAGCAAAAGGCAAAGCTTCTGTTATTATTGCTCGCGAGATGATGGGCGGGATTTTCCAGCCACGCTCACCCCCAAGGGTCCATGTCCCGCTCGCTACGATTCCCGTGGTGGGCGGGACGGGAAAATTCCGCCCAGTCTTTTGACAAAAATGATCAGCAATTTTCCCTGCAACGTTTCTCAGATTCCTTAAGTTGGAGCTGGACCCAGTTCTTGACGAGGGTAAAGATTGTGAAGTACAGAAAATCAGATTTGATCTGTGATCTCCTAGACTGGTTTTGGTTGCCTGACGGGTTTGACTTTGGGCCTGTTTATTTGCCTTGATTAGCAGACTATGTCGGTGACTGTGGGGGAAGCGGGGAGTGGAGGGATAGAATGAGGAAAGAGAGGAAGAAGTGTTTAGTTCCGGTCTTCGTACCATCACGTCACAGGGCAGGCTGGCGTGGACTGCAGGTCTTACCCTTCCCTTTAGTTACCCTTTCCCTTTAGATGCTGGCTGGCAGGACACCAACCCATGTTGGGAAACAGCCTTCTGGCCATCCCTACAGAACCACGCTTCAGGTGACAATCAGGACAGTGGAAGCAGTGAAGGGATTGTTCGATGAAGCTCCAATGCACAGTACAACACTGGTCTGGCCACTACACTGTCTAACCCTGCTTCAACACGACTGAATAGTTTGAAAGGGAGAAGAGTGGGCCTAAGGCTAGTATTTTAAACTTAAATAAAGGCAACTATGTGGGCATGAAAGTTGTGCTAGCTAAGTGAACTGGGAGATTAGGCTAGGGGACAGATCAATAGACAAGCAGTGGCAGACATTTAAGGGGCTATTTCAGAATATTCTGAATAAGCAAATTTCTACTATTAAAAAGATTTGGAGGGGGAGGACCCACTTCTGTGGTTAACTAAAGAAGTTAAGGAAACTGTCAAACTTAAGCATATAACTGCAGGCCAGATGATTGGTTAGAATGTGAAGAACAGCAGAGAATGACCAAAGGTTAATCAGGAGAAAGAAATTAGAGTATGAGAGGAAGATGGCTAGAAATGTGAAAACTTATAGCATGTGTTTCTACAGGTGTTTAAACAGGAAAATAGCAAGTTACGTGGGCCCTCTAGAGAGTGAGAATGAACCATAGAATCCCTACAGTGCAGAAGGAGACCATTCAGCCCATTGAGTCTGCACCAGCTCTCCGAAAAAACATCTTACTCAGATCCACCCAATCGATTTATCCCTGTAACCCCATGCATTGACCATGGCTAATCCACCTAACCTACAGTATCAGGAGAATTAGCTGGGTAAATACATAAGGTTATGGGGATAGGGCCTGGGTGGGATTGTCAGTGAAGACTCAATGGGCCGAATGGTCTCCTCCTGCACTATAGGGATTCTATGATTCTACACATTTTTGCTCACTAAGGGGCAATTTAGCATGGCCAATCCATCTAACCTGCACATCTTTGGACTGTGGGAGGAAACCGGAGCACCCGAAGGAAACCCACGCAGACACGAGGAGAACGTGCAAACTCCACACAGGCTGTCACCCAAGCCGGGAATCAAACCGGGTCTCTGGTGCTGTGAGGCAGCAGTGCTAACCACTGTGCCACCACGTCCCCCAATGGGTAGACAATCGTAGATAATAGGAAGATGGCCAACAAAATGAACACATATTTGGATTTTGTCTTCACTGGAGAGGATACATAAACATTCCAGAAATATCTGTAAATCTGGAGGTGGAAAGGGGAGAGGAACTTGGTGAAATTACAATCATTAGAGAAGTGGTTTGAGCAAACTGATGGAGCTAAGGCTGGCAAGTCTCCGGGTCCTGATAGACTTCATCCTAGGGTCTTGAACAAATGAGGTGGTAGATACATTGGTGTTAATTTTGCAAAATTCTCTAGATTCTGGAAAGTTTCCATCAAATTGGAAAGTGGCAAATATAACCCCTCTATTCAAGAAGGGAGGGAGGCCAAAAACAGGAAATTATAGGCCAGTTAGCTTGACATCTGCCGTGGGAAAATTGTTAGAATTGATTGTTAAGTCCAAAGATGCGCGGGTTAGGTTGATTGGCCATGCTAAAATTGCCCTTAGTGTCCTGAGATGCGTAGGTTGGAGGGATTAGTGGGTAAATATGTAGGGATGTGGGGTAGGGCCTGGGTGGGATTGTGGTCGGTGCAGACTCGATGGGCCGAATGGCTTCTTTTTGTGTTGTAGGGTTTCTATGATTCTATGAAGGAGGCTATAGCTGGACACTTATAAAATCCCAAGGTAATTGGGAAAAGTCAGCATGATTTTGTGAAAGGGAAATTATGTTTAACCAACTTAATGGCATTCTTTGAAGGAGTACCATATACTGTGGATAAAGGGGAACCTGTAGATGTGCTGTACTTCAATTTCCAGAAAGCAAAGCAAGAAGAACAAAGAAAAGTACAGCACAGGAACAGGCTCTTCGGCCCTCCAAGCTTGCGCCGATCATGATGCCTGTCTAAACTAAAACCGTATGCACTTACGGAGCCCGTATCCTTCCATTCCCATCCTATTCATGTATTCGTCTAGTTGCCCCTTAAATGCCGCAATCGTACCCGCTCCCACCACCTCCCCGGGCAGCGCGTTCCAGACATTCATCACCTTCTGTGTAAAAAAATTGCCTCGGCACATCTCCTCTCAACCTTTCCCCCACGCACCTTAAACCTATGTCTCCTAGTACCTGACTTTCCTACCCTAGAAAAGAGCATCTGACTATCCACTCCGCCCATGCCTCTCATAAGCATTTGATAAGCATCAAAGATTATTGTGAAAAATAAAAGCTCACGATGTAGGGGGTAACATTTGAGCCTAGATAGAAGACTGGCTGGCTGGCAGAAAACAGAGAGTATGTATAAATGGGTCTTTGTCTGATTGGCAGGGCAGGAGGTGATGAGCAGAGTCCTGTCGAGGTCTGTGCTGGGGCCTCAACCTTTTACATCAATGGCTTAGATGAGGGAAGCAAAGGCATGGGAGATACATTTGCAGACAGTACAATGATAGATAGGAAAGTATGTTGTGAAGGGGACGTGAGTTTGCAGATGAATACAGATAGGTTGAGTGGGCAAAAATCTGGCAGATGGAGTATAATGTGGGAAAATGTGAAGTTGTTCACTTTAGCAGGAAGAATAAAAAATCAGCATTACTTAAATGGAGAATAATTGCAGAATGCCGAGGTGCAGAGGGATCTAGGTGTTCCTGTGCTTGAATCACGAAAAGTTAGTATGCAGGTACAGCATGTAAATGAGAAGGCTAATAGAATGTTATTCCTTATTACAAAAGGAATTGAACATAAAAGTAAGGATGGTATGCTTCAGTTACACAGGGCATTGGTGAGACCGCATCTCAAATACTGTGTGCAGTTTTTGTCTTATTGAAGGTATGGTGGCACAGCGGTTAGCACTGCTACCTCACAGCGCCACGAACCCCCGGGTTCCATTCCAGCTTTGGGTCACTGTCTGTGGAGTTTGCACTTTCTCCCCGTGTCTGCGTGGGTTTCCTCCGGGTGCTCCGGTTTCCTCCCACACTCCAAAGACGTGCAGGTTAGGTTGATTGGCTATGCTAAATTGTCCCTAATGTCAGGCGCATTAGCAGGGTAAATATGTGGGGTTACAGGAATAGGGCCTGTGTGGGATTGTGGTTGGTGCAGACTCGATGGCCTCCTTCTGCACTGTAGGGATTCCATGGGATTCTAAGGAAGTGTGTAAATGAGTTGGAGACGTTTCAGAGGGGGTTTGCTGGATCGATAGCAGGAACGAGCGGTTTATCTTATGGGGAAAGGTTGGGCAGACTGGGCTTGTTTCCACTGAAGTTTAGAAGGGTGAGGGGTGACTTGATTGAAGTAACTAAGATCCTGAACGGTCTGGACAAGGTGGGCATGGAAAGGATGTTTCTTCTTGTGGGAGAGTTCAGACCGAGCGGGCACAGTTTTAAAATTAGTGGTCGCCCTTTTAGGACAGAGGTGGTGAGAATTTTTTTCTTTCAGAGGGTTGCATGACTTTGGAACTCTCTGGCCGGAATTTACTGGCACGTCCGCTCGAGGTTCGTACGATCCCGCCCGAGACTAACGGAGAATGCCGTTCTCCGAGCCTCACCCATCCCTGGAATCAGGGCAGGCGTGCCGGTAAAATTCCGGCCTCTGTCTCAGAAGGCAATGGGGGGGGGTCACTGAATATCTTTAAGGCAGAGGTAGAGAGATTCTTGTTCGGCGAGGGAATCAAAGATTATTGTGGGTAGATAGGAATGTCGAATTTGAAACACAAACGTACAAGGCATGATCTCATTGAACGGCACAGCAGGCGGGAGGGGCCGAATGGCCTACTTACGCTCCAATTTTGTGCGAAGCACTATTTTCAATCTTGTCAAATCCATCCATTGCCTCAGCCCTCCCCGTCTCTGCGACCTGCACCCCAGTCCGATAACCCTCTGAAATCTCTGCTCTCAGGTGACAAGCTGAGGAAGAGGGTCTGCAGTGACCCAGAGGGTCAAGGATCGGGGGGGGGGGGGGCGGCAGCCATAAGCCAGAGGGCTGGTAGCAAGAGGAAAGGTGAGGGAGTGGAAGAGGCGGGGAGCTGGAGGGGCAACGACAGGGAGGGTCAGCGAGTGGAATGTGTGGCACGTGGGAGATTCGGCAAGCATGATGGGCAGAAAACCGGAGCAAAGTATATTTATATCTTTAAATTGATTTCATTTCAAAAGTTGTTCCATCGACCGCTATAGTAATTCAGCAACGTTAAATATTTTCACTCGCAGGTTATCATGTTGAGAAATGTCCTACAGACTCTAAAGACAGCTTTCACATTGGTTTTAATGGGAAAACCTGATTTGTTTAAAGTTGTTTCACATAAAGTTGCACTTCATGGCAATGCAACTGCAATCTTAAGTGAGGACTTTGTGATTCAACATCTTTGAACCAGTCGCTGACAAAGGCTTGATGGTAACAGTGGTTTGCCGACCTGTCTCTCGCAGGTCATTGGCCTTTGTTCTGGTCAGTCGTGCTTTGGAGCTGTCTTTAGCATGTGGGTTGTCATTGTTGGTGAACAGCATGATGCGCTTGTGGCTCAGTTTCAGCGTGACGTCACTGAAGAGATTGGAGCAGACCCAGAGAGCATCGCTCAACGAGTCATCGGTACTGTGGCCTATGTTCTTCTTGAAGGACTTGTTCCCCTTCTCCCCCTCATACTGGTCCAACTCCAGTACTCGCTTAGCACCTGAGCCCAGACAGAGAGAGTCAGATTCGAACATCAATCTATTAAACACACCAGGGGAGGCGATGGCCCAGTGGTATTATCGCTAGACTATTAACCCAGAAACTCAGCTAATGTTCCGGGGACCCGGGTTCGAATGGCGCCACAGCAGACGGTGGAATTTGAATTCAATTTTTAAAAAATCTGGAATTAAGAATCCACTGATGACCATGAACCATGGTCGATTGTCAGAAAAACCCATCTGGTTCACTAATGTCCTTTAGGGAAGGAAATTTGCCTTCCTTACCTGGTCTGGCCTACATGTGACTCCAGATCCACAGCAATGTGGTTGACTCTCAACTGCCCTCCAAGGGCAACTAGGGATGGGCAATAAATGCTGGCCAGCCAGCGACGCCCGTGTCCCACAAATGAATAAAAAACAGGAAATGGCCCATGTTCTTTTTACATAGATACAGGATGATGACCTATTAGGGACAGAGGCCTCAGAAACCTGCTCTTACACTTTCAAACTTAAGGATCCTGGGGTTAGAACTCTCCTCCTCTTGGCTTTTTAATTTTTCTTTTATAGGATGTGGGCGTTGCTGGCTAGACCATCTCTTATTGCCCTCGAGAAAGTAGGTGGTGAGCCGCCATCTTGAACCGCTGCAGTCCCTGTGGTGTAGGCACACCCACAGTGCTGTTAGGGAGGGACTTCCAGGATTTTGACCCAGTGACAGTGAAGGAACAGCTGATATATTTCCAAGTCAGGATGGTGAGTGGCTTGGAGAGGAACTTGCAGGTGGCGGAGTTCCAAGATATGTGCTGCCTTTTTCCTTCTAGATGGTAGAAGTCATGGGTTTGGAAGGTGCTGTTCATAAGTTGATAAGATATAGGAGCAGAATTAGGCCATTTGGCCCATCGGGTCTGCTCCGCCATTCAATCATGGCTGATATGCTCCTCATCCCCATTTTCCTGCCTTCTCCCCATAACCTTTCAACCCATTACCAATTAAAAAATCAGTCTAACTCCTCCTTAATTTTACTCACTGTTCCAGCATCCGCTGCACTTTGGGGCAGCGAATTCCAGAGTTTCACAAGCCTTTGGGAGAAGTAGTTTCTCCTCAACTCTGTTTTAAATTTGCTTCCCCTTATCCTAAGACTATGACCTCTCGTCCTCGAATGCCCCACCAGCAGAAGCATCCGCTCCACGTCTACTTTATCCTGTTGAAGGAGCCTTAGGTGAGTTGCTGCAGAGCATCTTACAGATGGTACACACGGCTGCCACTCGGTGGAGGAGAGTGAGAGTGTTGAAGGTGGTAGATGTGATGCCAATCAAGTGGACCGCTTTGTCCTGGATGGTGTCGAGTTTCTTGCGTGAAGTTGGAGCCGCACTCATCCGGGCAAGTGGGGAGTATTCCATTACACTCCTGACTTGTGCCCTGTAGATGGTGGACAGATATTGGGGGAGTCAGAAGGTGAGTTACTCCCCGCAGAGTTCCCAGCATCTGACCTGCATTTGTGATGCGCTATTCAGACACGAGGCTTGAAGCTCAGTAAATGAAAGGCTTTTATTTACTGTTAATGAAACTACCAGAACTTATATACACTATCCCAGACTGAAGGGGTCCCGGCCAGAGCAGGGACTCTTAAACCTCTCCCAGGAGGCAGAGCCCGACTGGGATGTGCCACAACACTACAATACAAAGGTGTAACAACCCCACCCTAACCCAACAGCAACAATAGCACAATCCAACAGTAACATATGTACATCCTTGTAGTCCTGGCCAGCCCCTGGCTCAGCACTATCCAGTGGGAACCAACGATGGTTCACCACATTCACCCCTCCTTTGAAAACAAAGGCCGGCGGGGTACAAAAAACCCAGAATAAAATGTCAGCAGTCCATAAGTTCAGACGGTCAGGGGGACCGCACCGTTGTTGTGACCTCCTCAATACCGGCGGTGACACCGGAGTAGGCACTTGCGGTGGCGTTCTCCCCAAAACGGCGTCCAGCTGTTCTTCCACGGACTCACAGGCCGGTTGACCCTGAGGTGACGGTAGTCCAGGGGATCCTGACACGCCCTGCGGTGGCGACCAACCTCTGGGCACAGGCAAGCTGTACATGGGAGTAAAATGGTTAAGCAATGGTCCCGATGCTGCCCGCGCCGTGCCCGGGGAAGAAATAAGAGATAATGGGTTTGTTACTGGGGGTATGGGAGCGACAGGGGTTGCTACGTCCCCTGCTGGCGCCAGGTCTCGGATCGAGACCGTGTCCTCTCGCCCGTCAGGGTATGCCACATAGGCATACTGAGGGTTGGCGTGGAGGAGATGGACCTGTTCGACCAACGGGTCAGACTTGCGGGCCCTTACATGTCGCCGCAGGAGGACGGGTCCTGAGTACGTCAACCAAGACGGTAATGAGGTCCCCGAGGAAGACTTCCGAGGGAATGAGAACATCCTCTCGTGGGGAGTAGCATTGGTTGCCGTACACAGGAGGGAGCGAATAGAATGGAGCGCATCAGGGAGCACCTCTTGCCAACGGGAGACTGGAAGACCTTTGCACTTCAACGCCAGTAAGACAGCCTTCCAGACTGTAGCATTCTCACGTTCCACCTGTCCGTTACCCCTAGGGTTGTAACTCGTGGTCCTCCTAGAGGCAATCCCGTATGAGAGCAGGAATTGCCTCAAGTCATCGCTCATGAACGACGTGCCCCTGTCGCTATGGATGTAGCTGGGGTACCCGAACAGGGTAAAAAGATCACGGAATGCCTTGATCACCGTGGCAGCGGATGTATCCGAGCAGGGAACAACAAAAGGGAACCGAGAGTACTCATCGATGATATTGAGAAAGTACACGTTCCGATCTGTTGAGGGAAGGGGGCCCTTAAAATCAACACTCAGTCTCTCGAAGGGACGAGTGGCCTTGACTAAATGTGCCCGGTCAGGTCGGTAAAAGTGCGGTTTGCATTCCGCGCAAATCCGACAGCTCCTTGTTACCGACCTGACGTCCTCCACTGAGTAAGGCAGGTTGCGGGCTTTTACAAAGTGGTAGAGCCGAGTGACCCCAGGATGGCACAGATCATTATGGAGGGCGTGCAAACGGTCCTCCTGAATACTAGCACATGTTCCACGCGAGAGGGCATCCGAGAGCTCATTGAGTTTCCCTGGACGATACATGATATCGTAGTTATAGGTGGAGAGTTCAATTCTCCACCGCAAGATCTTGTCATTTTTGATCGTGCTCCTCTGCGTGTTGTTAAACATGAACGCCACGGACCGCTGGTCCGTGATCAGGGTGAACTGTTTTCCCGCCAAGTAATGGCGCCAGTGTCTGACGGCCTCCACAATGGCCTGGGCCTCCTTTTCCACCGCTGAATGCCGAATTTCGGGGCCTTGGAGGGTGCGGGAAAAAAATGCGACGGGCCTGCCCGCCTGGTTATGTGTGGCGGCCAGGGCGAAATCAGATGCATCGCTTTCCACCTGAAAGGGGATGGACTCGTCTACCGCGTGCACCGTAGCTTTCGCGATGTCGGCTTTCAATTTATCGAAGGCCAATCGGGCCTCTGGCGTTAGGGGAAAAGTCGTGGACTTAATGAGCAGACGGGCTTTGTCCGCGTAGTTGGGAACCCAATGCGCATAATAAGAGAAGAAGCCTAAGCATCTTCTCAGTGCTTTTGCACTAGTAGGTAAGGGAAGTTCAGCAAGGGGGCGCATACGGTCTGGATCAGGGCCAATGACCCCGTTTTCCACCACGTATCCTAGGATGGCTAAACGGCGCGTACGAAACACACACTTCTCCCCGTTGTAGGTCAAGTTCAGGCGAGATGCAGTGCGTAAGAAGTTCAGGAGGTTTGTGTCGTGGTCCTGCTGGTCATGGCCGCAGATGGTGACATTATCCAGGTACGGGAAGGTAGCCCGCAGCCTGTTCTGGTCCACCATTCGGTCCATAGCACGCTGGAAGACGGAGACCCCATTGGTGACACCAAAGGGAACCCTGAGAAAATGATACAAGCGACCATCCGCCTCAAAAGCCGTGTATTGTCGGTCCTCTGGGCGAATGGGGAGTTGGTGGTAGGCAGACCTGAGGTCTATGGTGGAGAACACCCGGTACTGCGCAATCTGATTGACCATATCAGATATGCGCGGAGGGGGATACGCATCCAGCTGCGAATATCGGTTAATGGTCTGACTGTAGTCAATGACCATCCGGGGTTTGTTCCCGCTCTTGACCACCACGACCTGTGCTCACCACGGACTAACACTGGGTTGTATGATCCTTTCTTTGAGGAGCCGCTGAACCTCAGATCTAATGAAGATCCGATCCTCAGTGCTGTCACGCCTACTTTTAGTCGCGATGGGCTTGCAGCCTGGCACAAGATTCTGAAACAAGGAGGGTGTGGTGATCTTCAGCGTCGAGAGGCTACAGGCGGGGCGCGTTGGGCAATTTGGAGGCTGCTGCTGTTTTCCCACTGCCAGTGAAGGGAGTGGCCCACCGTACTGTAGGATTACACTCCTCAAGTGGACCATGAAGTTTAGTCCGAGAAGTATTGGCGCGCAAAGATACGGGAACACAAGGAGCTTGAAGCGCTCGTAAACTGTGCCTTGTACTTTCAAGGTTACCACGCAACTCCCTAGCACGGCAACAGACCGGGACCTCGATGCCATAGAGATTGTCTGTTTGGCAGGTTGAATCTGGAGTCCACACCGCTTCACAGTGTCTGGGTGGATAAGGCTCTCAGTGCTCCTGCTGTCAAACAGACAATAAATCACATGATTATTTACCTGGATATTCATCATAGAACGGTCGAGTCTATGAGGCTTGGCCTGGTCCAGGATGATCGACGCCACCGTTGGTTCATGAACGCCACTGCAGGCAGCTGAAATCGATGCGGAGGACCCCTGCTGGTCGTTCGTGGTCAGTGTCGACCAACATGGCTGCTCCCATGAATCGCACGTGGGTGAGGGCGCCAAACTCAGCGACCCCTGGTGGTCATACTCCTCCGACTCCGTCGACCGTAATGGCGTCGTCCTGGTCTCGCACGTGGACGAACCCCGCGACAACTTCGACGATGATGACCCAAGCTCTGAAGAATCGCAGGCCGCACTGCCGTTCCTGGGTTTAGATTGGCACACTTTTGCATAATGCCCTTTTTTACCGCATGCGGTACACAATACAGCTTTAGCGGGACACTTTTGCCGGATATGCTTCGCTCCTCCACAGAAGTAGCACCGCGGGCCGCACGGGGCTGCAGCCGTCGTCTGGCCCGAATGGGAGCACGCCATTACACAGCATTTCGAACCCGAGGGACGAGGAGGGATTTGCGACTGCTCCTGCCACATTGTCTCCACGTGGTCCTCCGGATATAAAACTAAGCTCTTTGAAGCCGACTCGAGCATCTCTGCTAACTCGATGGCCTGGGTAAGATTAAGGTTACCCTTCTCCAACAGTTTAAGTCGAATGTACGACGATCCGACCCCGGCCACAAACACATCTCGGGTGAGGTCGTTCATGCTCTGCTCAGCCGACACAGCTTTGCAGTCACAGCCCCTGGCTAGCTGTAGGAGCTCATTGGCATAGTCCTCCATCGTTTCGCCAGACTGCCGTCGTCGAGTGGGTAGGAGGTAACGAGCGTGTATCTCGTTAGGTGGTTTGGTATCGCGCTTCTTTAGAAGCTCGAGGGCCTTAGGGTAATTAGTGGCCGCACGGATCGCGAGGTAGACAGTGTCGCTTACCCTCGCATGGAGGACCCGGAGTCTGTCATCATCTGTGGTGACCGCTGCGGAGGCTGCCAAGTAGTCTTCGAAACACTTCAGCCAGTGGTCGAAGGTGTTAGAAGTGCCCACCGCACGTGGATCTAGCGTAAGGCGTTCCGGCTTGAGAATTTGCTCCATACTCTCTCTCTTTTTTTTTCGACGAGAGTTTAACGACAGTAAATAAAATTGATGCGCTATTCAGACACGAGGCTTGAAGCTCAGTAAATGAAAGGCTTTTATTTACTGTTAATGAAGCTACCAGAACTTATATACACTATCCCAGACTGAAGGGGGTCCCGGCCAGAGCAGGGACTCTTATACCTCTCCCAGGAGGCGGAGCCCGACTGGGATGTGCCACAACACTACAATACAAAGGTGTAACAACCCCACCCTAACCCAACAGCAACAATAGCACAATCCAACAGTAACATATGTACATCCTTGTAGTCCTGGCCAGCACCGGCTCAGCAGTATCCAATGGGAACCAACGATGGTTCACCACAATTTGTAACCACAATATTTCTATTCCACCAGGACCTCAAAACAGTGCATCCAAGGACTTGTGCGTTTTGAACCTCAGTCTGAGCTGTCCTGCAAAATGGTGCCTCATGCCACAGATATCAGACGGACATATTTTACACAGAGGGTGGTGGGGGCCTGGAATGCGCTGCCAGGCAAGGTGGTGGAGGCGGACACACTGGGAACGTTTAAGACTTATCTAGACAGCCATATGAACGGAGTGGGAATGGAGGGATACAAAAGAATGGTCTAGTTTGGACCAGGGAGCGGCGCGGGCTTGGAGGGCCGAAGGGCCTGTTCCTGTGCTGTATTGTTCTTTGTTCTTTATGCCAGCCAGAGTTCCCCACACCTCCAGTGGAAGTGGACTCGAGGAGACACATGTTCTGCTCCATGGAAACAGAATCTCATCTGGACTTGAGCTGTCCGCTTAGCGGCTCTGGACGGGCTGAGATTGCGGTAAATATAGCAATTAGGTCCAAGAATGGGCGTTAAATCTGGAGTTTCAAATAGACTATTCTTATTAGCAGAATGTTCATTCTGTTCCTGTGGTCCAGACAAGTCCTGGAGAATTGTGAGTTGTAAACATGTGAAATTTATTTTCAAGTTTTGTGGTTGAGGCAGAAAGGATGTTAACCCAACTGGACAGAGGGACAAAGGAAATGGGATCAAGGAAATATAGAATTTTACATACATGGTGGCACGGGTGGCACAGTGGTTAGCACTGCCGTCTCACTGCGCCAGGGGCCCGGGTTCAATTCCGACCTCAGGTCATTGTCTGCGTGGAGTCTGCACATTCTCCCCGTGGGTTTCTTCTGGGTGCTCTGGTTTCCTCCCACAGTCTGAAAGACGTACAGTTAGGTGGAATGGCCATGCTAAATTAACCCTTAGTGTCAGGGGATTAGCAGGGTAAAGACATGGGGTTGCGGGGATAGGGCCTGGGATTGTTGTCAGTACTGGCTCAAATGGCCTCTTTCTGCACTGTAGGATTCTATGATGAGGAGGCCATTCAGTCCATCATGCCTGTTGCCTGCTCTTCATATCAGTGATCCCATGAGAAGACGGTGGGTAAATGTGAAAAGTGCAACCGAAAGGCACCAATTGCATTGATATAGCGCCTTTCCCAATCCCAGATGTCCCAAAACGCTTTACAGTCAATACTTCTGAAGTGTATTCCCAGTATTCCGGCCAATCGTTACTTCTCAATCAACATCACTGAATCAGATTGCCTGGTTATTGTCACTTTACTGCTCCCAGCTGCGTACCTACACCACAACTTGCACAGAGCAGAGTCCCAAGGGAGGGACATACCCCACACCGAGTTTAAACGGACTTGCTCCAGATCTGGGGGATAAACTTGCCTGGTGTGTCCAAGTCGTGGAGGACATAAACATGCTTGAAGTCAACAGAGTTCTTGTGCTTCTGAGTCCCAAAGAACACGACAGCCAGAAGGTCACGGTCGCTGCTAATAATCTTACTGGTGTAAACCCTGTGGACACACTGCAAGTAGAGAGAGTCTAATCAGTCAGCAGCACTATCAACCGACCTTTGCGGAAGGATGTATTGGCCTTGGAGGGAGTACAGAGAAGGTTGACCAGGTTGATACCGGAGATGAGGGGGTTAGCTTATGAGGAGAGATTGAGTAGATTGGGCCTGTACTCGTTGGAGTTTAGAAGGCTGAGGGGAGATCTTATAGAGTCATATAAGATAATGAAGGGGCTAGAGAGGGTAGAGGCAGAGAGATTCTTTCCACTTAGAAAGGAAACAAGAACTAGAGGACACAGCCTCAAAATAAGGGGGAGTCAGTTTAGGACAGAGTTGAGGAGGAACTTCTTCTCTCAGAGGGTAGGGAATCTCTGCCCATTGAAGCAGTGGAGGCTACCTCATTAAATATGTTTAAGTCACAGGTAGATAGATTTCTGATCAATAAGGGAATTAAGGGTTATGGGGAGTGGGCGGGTCAGTGGAACTAAACTACTATCAGATCAGCCATGATCTTACTGAATGGCGGGGCAGGCTTGAGGGGCTAGATGGCCTTCTCCTGCTCCTATTTCTTATGTTCTTAAAACACTCAGCACACGCAGACACAGGGAGAACATGCAAACTCCACACAGACAGTGACCCAAGCCAGGAATCAAACCTGGGTCCCTGGCACTGTGAAGCAGCAGTGCTAACCACTGTGCCACCGTGCTGTCCCTTTTGCACGGTAGATTTTCTTCACAGTATTTTTGAAAAACATCAGGACAAATTTCAAAAACCTTTTTTGAGGTAAAAATGTGCCTTGAATGTTTTCAAGAAGAGGGACTGTGTGTGTGTGTCTCTCAGAGATGTGAGGGAGAGACAGACGTCTGGTTTTATAGGACCATTAGAGTATCAGGCATAGGAACAGAAGGAGGCCATTCAGCCCATTGAGTCTGTTCCACCATTCAATGAGATCATGACTGATGTGATAATCCTCAACTCCACTTTCCCGCCTTATCCCCAAGACCCTCGATTCCCTGACTGATTAAAAATCTGTCTACCTCAGCCCTGAACATACTTAACGACTGTCACCTACAGCACTGTCACTGGTCGCCTCTTACCTGAATAGTCATGTCGAATGCTGAAGTGGCCTCACCATTCATTTCAAACATGGCCTCCGAGGCATCGATGAGGAAGACTAAGCTATCCCTGCCTGCGTATCGAATGTCCTCTGAAACATAAATCAACACGTCACAACCTTAACTGATAGAAAAGAGCGGCCGGTGACAAAACCGAGTAATCGCAGCTTGTGATCATTCTCCAACCACTACACGCTTCTTTGTATTAGGAGGGATTTATGGTGTTTGTAACAGCTGGACATCTCTGTGAGTGGATGTAATACATTCTCTTTTGTAAAAAAAAATCGATAGCTGTGGCTCAACGACCTTCTAACTGCTAGAACCGCAGTGACATCACTCAGAGAAGGCCCCGGAAAGACTGCAGGGGTTGGTGGGGGGGGGGGGGGGGTGTCACCCTGGTTTGATTTGATTTATTGTCACGTGTATTAGTATACAGTGAAAAGTATAGTTTCTTGCACGCTATATAGACAAAATATACCATTCACAGAGAAGGAAAGGAGAGAGTGCAGAATGTAGTGTTCGTCAGAGCTCGGGTGTAGAGAAAGATCAACTTAATGCGAGGTAGGTCCATTCAAAAGTCTGATGGTAGCAGGGGTGCACGGTGGCACAGTGATTAGCACTGCTGCCTCACAGCGCCAGGGACCCGGGTTCAATTCCCGGCTTGGGTGAAAGTCTGTGTGGAGTCTGCACATTTTCCCCCTGTCTGCGTGGGTTTCCTCCCACAGTCCAATGATGTGCAGGTTAGGTTAATTGGCTATACTAAATTGTCCCTTAGTGTCAGGGGGATTAGCAGGGTAAATATGTGGGGTTACGCGGATAGGGACTGGGTGGGATAGTTGGCGGTGCGGGCTCGATGGGCCAAATGGCCTCCTCCTGCACTGTAGGATTCTATGATTCTAAGAAACTGTTTTTGAGTCGGTTGGTACTATGATCTCAGACTTTTGCATCTTTTTCCCGATGGGAGAAGGTGGAAGAGAGAATGTCCGGGGTGCGTGGGGTCCTTAATTATGCTGGCTGCTTTGCCAAGGCAGCGGGAAGTGTAGACAGAGTCAATGGATGGGAGGCTGGTTTGTGTGATGGATTGGGCTACCTTCACGACCTTTTGTAGTTCCTTGCGGTTTTGGGCAGAGCAGGAGCCCATACCAAGCTGTGATACAACCAGAAAGGATGCTTTCTATCTGCGGACATACGACTCTCACCAACACCTACAGATGCATCATCGAAAGCATTCTTCCAGTTGTATTTCCTTAGTCTCCTCAGAAAATAGAGGCGTTGGTGGGTTTCTTAATGATAGCGTTTTACTCATCTAATAAAATCAAATAACTGGGGATGCTGGAAATCTGAAATAAAAATGGAAAATGCTGGAAAAATTCAGCAGGTCTGGCAGTGTCTGTGGAGAGAGAAAGGATTCAGATCTTTCTGAAGTTGTGGCTGAGTCACATGGGAGGAATACCTTCACTGTGCCACCTGTCATGAAGCTGGAAATGTGTTTGCAAAAATTGAATTAAGAAAGACTTGGAAGGACTGTGAACTGTCAGAGAGATAGTGTTAAACTTGAAGAGGACAAAGACGGGGCTGATGGAATGGACAAGTATCAGATTAAATGTAATGCTGAGAAACGCAAAATGATTCGGCACGCTAGCACAGTGGTTAGCACTGTTGCTTCACAGCTCCAGGGACCTGGGTTCGATTCCCGGCTTGGGTCACGGTCTGTGTGGAGTTTGCACATTCTCCTCGTGTCTGCGTGGGTTTCCTCCGGGTGCTCCGGTTTCCTCCCACAGTCCAAAGATGTGCGGGTTAGGTTGATTGGCCATGCTAAAAATTGCCCTTAGTGTCCTGAGATGCGTAGGTTAGAACATAAGAAATAGGAGCAGGAGTAGGCCATCTAGCCCCTCGAGCCTGCCCCGCCATTCAATAAGATCATGGCTGATCTGACGTGGATCAGTACCACTTACCCGCCTGATCCCCATAACCCTTAATTCCCTTACCGATCAGGAATCCATCCATCCGCGCTTTAAACATATTCAGCGAGGTAGCCTCCACCACCTCAGTGGGCAGAGAATTCCAGAGATTCACCACCCTCTGGGAGAAGAAGTTCCTCCTCAACTCTGTCTTAAACCGACCCCCCTTTATTTTGAGGCTGTGACCTCTAGTTTTAACTTCCTTACTAAGTGGAAAGAATCTCTCCGCCTCCACCCTATCCAGCCCCCGCATTATCTTATAAGTCTCCATAAGATCCCCCCTCATCCTTCTAAACTCCAACGAGTACAAACCCAATCTCCTCAGCCTCTCCTCATAATCCAAACCCCTCATCTCCGGTATCAACCTGGTGAACCTTCTCTGCACTCCCTCCAATGCCAATATATCCTTCCTCATATAAGGGGACCAATACTGCACACAGTATTCCAGCTGCGGCCTCACCAATGCCCTGTACAGGTGCATCAAGACATCCCTGCTTTTATATTCTATCCCCCTCGCAATATAGGCCAACATCCCATTTGCCTTCTTGATCACCTGTTGTACCTGCAGACTGGGCTTTTGCGTCTCATGCACAAGGACCCCCAGGTCCCTTTGCACGGTAGCATGTTTTAATTTGTTTCCATTGAGATAGTAATCCCATTTGTTATTATTTCCTCCAAAGTGTATAACCTCGCATTTATCAACGTTATACTCCATTTGCCATATCCTCGCCCACTCACTCAGCCTGTCCGAATCTCTCTGCAGATCTTCTCCGTCCTCCACACGATTCACTTTTCCACTTATCTTTGTGTCGTCTGCAAACTTTGTTACCCTACACTCCGTCCCCTCCTCCAGATCATCTATATAAATGGTAAACAGTTGCGGCCCGAGTACCGATCCCTGCGGCACGCCACTAGTTACCTTCCTCCAACCGGAAAAACACCCATTTATTCCGACTCTTTGCTTCCTGTCGGATAGCCAGTCCCCAATCCACTTTAACACACTACCCCCAACTCCGTGTGCCCTAATCTTCTTCAGCAGCCTTTTATGGGGCACCTTATCAAACGCCTTTTGGAAATCCAAAAACACCGCATCCACCGGTTCTCCTCCATCAACCGCCCTAGTCACATCTTCATAAAAATCCAACATGTTCGTCAAGCACGACTTTCCCCTCATGAATCCATGCTGCGTCTGATTGATCGAACCATTTCTATCCAGATGCCCTGCTATCTCCTCTTTAATAATGGATTCCAGCATTTTCCCTACTACAGACGTTAAGCTGACCGGCCTATAGTTACCCGCCTTTTGTCTCCTTCCTTTTTTAAACAGCGGCGTAACATTAGCCGTTTTCCAATCAACCGGCACTACCCCAGAATGCAACGAGTTTTGATAAATAATCACTAACGCATCCACTATTACCTCTGACATTTCTTTCAATACCCTGGGATGCATTCCATCCGGACCCGGGGACATGTCCACCTTCAGTCCCATTAGTCTACCCAGCACTGCCTCTCTGGTAACATTAATTGTATTAAGTATTTCTCCTGCTGCCAACCCTCTATCGTTAGTATTTGGCAAACTAGAGGGGTTAGAGGGATTAGAGGGTAAATATGTAGGGATATGGGGGTAGGGCCTGGGTGGGATTGTGGTCGGTGCAGACTCGATGGGCCGAATAGCCTCTTTCTGATTCATTTTGGTTGGAAGAATGCATAGGACACAATATAAAATAAAACAAACAATTCTAAAGTGGGTGCTGGAGCAGAGAGACCTGGGTGTATATGTGCATAAATCACTGAAGGTGGCAGGACAAGTTGAGAAAGTGGATAAAAAGGCACATGGGATCTTGGTCTTTATAAATAACAGCACAGAGTACAACAGCAAGGGAGTGAAAAAGAATTTTTACAAAACACTGGTCCAGCATCAACTGGAGTATTGCGTCCAATTCTGGAGATTGCAATTTAGGAAAGATATGACGGCTTCAGAAAAGGTCCAGGTGGTTCCAGGGATGAGGGACTTCAGTTATGTGGATAGATTGGAGAAGTTGGAACTGTTTTCCTTGGAAAAGTTCAAAATCACGAGGGATCTGGACAGAGTCAAGAGGGAGAAACTGTTCCCATTGGTGGAAGGATCAAGAACCAGAGGACCAATGCACCTAACCAGCACATCTTTCCGGAGGAAACTGGAGCACCTGGAGGAAACCCACACAGACACGGGGAGAATGTGCAGACTCCGCACAGTCACCCAAGCCGAGAGTCAAACATGGATCCCTGGCGCTGTAAGGCAGTAGTGCTAACCACTGTGCCACCCTATATAACATCTGGGGGAAGCACTGGTGAGTACTGTTCTGTCACTCATTGAGGCTATGGTTTCAGGTCAGGGTTAGAATTATCAAAACGTGCGCAGTGTGTTGTACTTAAACATAATAAATAGGAACAGGAATGCTCCACCATTCAATGAGATCACGGCTGATATGATTGTGGCCTTAACTCCACTTCCCTGCCTGTTTCCCTCTCCTATCAAAAACCCGTCTCATCAGCCTCAAATGTTTATTATCTAGAGGTGTACAGCATGTTAGAATCGTAGAATCCGACAGTGCAGAAGGAGGCCATTTGGCCCATCAGGTCAAAGGTAGGGTTCTGAAGACTGTGGAGGAACAGAGGGATCTTGGGGTTCATATCCACAGATCTCTGAAGGTTGCCTCTCAAGTGGATAGAGCTGTGAAGAAGGCCTATAGTGTGTTAGCGTTTATTAACAGGGGGTTGGAGTTTAAGAGCCGTGGGGTTATGCTGCAACTGTACAGGACCTTGGTGAGACCACATTTGGAATATTGTGTGCAGTTCTGGTCACCTCACGATAAGAAGAATGTGGAAGAGCTGGAAAGAGTGCAAAGGAGATTTACCAGGAAGCTGCCTGATTTGGAGGGTAGGTCTTATGAGGAAAGGTTGAGGGAGCTAGGGCTGTTCTCTCTGGCGCGGAGGAGGTTGAGGGGAGACCTCCCTTCGTTTTCCTCTGCTTCCTCTGGATCCTCCTCATCTTCATTCCGAAAGTGTGACTGCCAATCCGCCATATCTGCTGTGGAGGAAGTGCCAACTCCCCTGTCAGGTAGAAGTACAAGGGACAACATTAACCAAAGGAGACATTCCTGGATCATGGGATTAGCCCAGAGAAGTGACAGAGACAAGGTGGCAGAATAATTCAGTCACTTTGGACTCAAAAAGATTTAAAAACAAAACAGTGCCTTGATTGGTTTCACTTCTTCAAGGGCATACAGCTCTCTCAATCGGAGCTAGTGTAGACCATTCGGCCCCTCAAGCCTGTCCTGCCATTCAATAAGATCATGACTAATCATCTACCTCAACTCCACCTCCCTGCATTCTCCCCACCTCCTTTGGCACCCAAAGTCCTATTGATTTCTGCCTGGACTATGCTCATCGAGTGAGCATCCACAGTCCACAGTGGGGTGGAGCGTTCCAAAGGGAGATGTACGGCTCCCAGCCTCATCCAGTGCTGGCCTCACTGTGGCTGATTAATTTTCTCCAGGCAAAGGGTATTAACAGATTCAAGGTAGGTGACCCAGATCAGTCATGAATTAGCTGAATGATGGAACAGACTCGAGGGACCGAATGGCCTCCTCCTAGGTGGAAAGTGAGACTTGGTGTTGGGAAATGTGCCCAATATAAGTCTCTTTTAAATTACACATCTGGATTTTAAATGTTTGGAATGATATACAACAGAGAAGAGCAATGGGAGAAGAAATATAAGTTAGTATTAAAGCAGCAGTTATTGAAATGTGTTCCCCTGGAGGGAGCTGTCCCTTTAAGAGGAGAATATGGCGCTTTAAGAGTGCAGTAAGAAGTCTCACAACACCAGGTTAAAGTCCAACAGGTTTATTTGGTCGCAAAAGCCACTAGCTTTCGGAGCGCTGCTCCTTCATCAGGTGAGTGGGAGTTCTGTTCATAAACAGGGTATATAAAGACACAAACTCAATTTACAAAATAATGGTTGGAATGCGAGTCTTTACAGGTAATCAAGTCTCAAAGATACAGACAATGTGAGTGGAGAGAGGGTTAAGCACAGGTTAAAGAGATTTGTATTGTCTCCAGCCAGGACAGTTAGTGAGATTTTGCAAGCCCAGGCAAGTCGTGGATTACAGATAGAATGACATGAACCCAAGATCCTGGTTGAGGCCATCCTCATGTGTGCAGAACTTGGCTATCAGTCTCTGCTCAGCGACTCTGCGCTGTCGCATGTCGTGAAGGCTGCCTTGGAGAACGTTTACCCGAAGATCAGAGGCCGAATGCCTGTGACTGCTGAAGTGTTCCCCAACAGGAAGAGAACACTCTTGCCTGGTGATTGTCGAGCGGTGTTCATTCATCTGTTGTCGTAGCATCTGCATGGTCTCCCCAATGTACCATGTCTCGGGGCATCCTTTCCTGCAGTGTATGGAGGTAGACAACGTTGGTCGAGTTGCAAGTGTATGTACCGTGAACCTGGTAGATGGTGTTCTCACGTGAGATGATGGCATCCATGTCGATGATCCGGCACGTCTTGCAGAGGTTGCTGTGGCAGGGTTGTGTGGTGTCGTGGTCACTGTTCTCCTGAAGGCTGGGTAGTTTGCTGCGGACAATGGTCTGTTTGTGGTTGTGCGGTTGTTTGAAGGCAAGAAGTAGGAGTGTGGGGATGGCCTTGGTGAGATGTTTGTCTTCATCAATGACATGTTGAAGGCTCTGGAGAAGATGTGATAGCTTCTCCGCTCCGGGGAAGTACTGGACGATGTAGGGTATTTTGTCTGCCGTGTCCTGTGTTTGTCTTCTGAGGAGGTTGGTGCGATTTTTCGCTGTGGCGCGTTGGAACTATCGATCGATGAGTCGAGCGCCATATCCTGTTCTTATGAGGGCATCTTTCAGCGTCTGGCGGTGTCTGTTGCGATCCTCCTCATCTGAGCAGATCCTGTGTATACGGAGGGCTTGTCCATAGGGGATGGCTTCGTTAACGTGTTTAGGGTGGAAGCTGGAGAAGTGGAGCATCGTGAGGTTATCTGTGGGCTTGCGGTACAGTGAGGTGCTGAGGTGACCGTCCTTGATGGAGATGCGTATGTCCAAGAATGCAACCGATTCTGGAGAGTAGTCCATGGTGAGTCTGATGGTGGGATGGAACTTGTTGATGTCATCATATAGCTGTTTCAGTGATTGTTCACCATGAGTCTAAAGGAAGAAAATGTCATCGATGTATCTAGTGTATAGCATCAGTTGAAGGTCCTGTGCGGTGAAGAGGTCCACTTCACCAGGCAAGAGTGTTCTCTTCCTGTTGGGGAACACTTCAGCGGTCACGGGCATTCAGCCTCTGATCTTCGGGTAAACGCTCTCCAAGATGGCCTTCACAACGCAGAGTCACTGAGCAGAGTGATAGCCACGTTCCACACACATGAGGACGGCCTCAACCGGGATCTTGGGTTCATGTCACACTACCTGTAAACCCCATGACTTGCAAAATCTCACTAACTGTCCTGTCTGGAGACAATACACATCTCTTTAACCTGTGCTTAACGCTCTCTCCACTCACAATGTAACCTTTAAGATTACCTGCAAGGACTCACATTCCAACCATTATTCTGTAAATTGAGTTTGTGTCTTTATGTGCCCTGTTTGTGAACACAACTCACACTCACCTGATGAAGGAGCAGCGCTCCGAAAGCTAGTGGCTTGTGCTACCAAATAAACCTGTTGGACTTTAACCTGGTGTTGTGAGACTTCTTACTGTGTTCACCCCAGTCCAACACCAGCACCTCCACAACATGTCTTTAGGAAGCCCAGGGGCAATGACTCACTGGGTTTGATTGACAGCCGAACAGGAGCTATCAACCAATCGGAACCCGGAGAGGGCAAAGGCAAGAGGCCAATCAACCGAAACGTGGGCGGTTCCCAGGGTCACAATGATTGATCGCCGATTAGGCCAATCAGATACGGTGTAGAGGAGAGCTAAGGAGCCAATCAGCAGCAAGATGGGCCTATCGGATTACCCAATCGGAGGCAGGAGACAAGGCAACAAAGCCAATCACAAGCGAGGAAGGCGGACCTTGGGGGGGGCTATGAATCACACGTGACATAGCCAATCAGAAGCAGGAGCGAAGGGAACAGGCCAATCAGCCACAAGATGGGTGGATCTAAGGGACAGTGATTGACAGGCATGACAACCAATCGAAACCCTTGGTGCCTCTGATTGACAGCCGCGTTAACCAATCAGAAACGAGACGAGTGAAGCCTCGAGGAGGCGGACAGCCGGTTCGGACGCGAATGTGTTGCTGGCCCCGCGGGTAAAAGTTTGAGTCTGGCCAGGGAGGGTAAATCAGCGGTAAAACCCAGTTAGAATTCCCGACGGGAGCGGAAAATAATAATAATTAAAAACTCCGGCCTCAGGCGCGCGGGGCGGGGGGGTGCGTTTAATCGCCAGAACGTGAAGAGAGATTGAGAAACGGCTGCCGGCTGCTCGCGCCTGCTCACTTCCGGTCTCGCGAGGGGTCGGGGCCGCGGCCGCGGCCGCGCAGGCGCAGTGCCACTCCCTGTGGGGACAATGGGTTATGGCACCAATAGAGACCAATGGGTAAGGTTTGGTGGGGATTCCAGAGACATGGTTAAGGAGGAGCAGGACTGGGAGTTGAATGTCCAAGGGTGCTTACTCAGTATTGTGGAACGATGGACAGGATAGGGAGTTGCTTTATGGGTTAACGATGACACCAAGGCTGTATTAAAGTTTATTAGTCACAAGTAAGGCTTACATTAACATAATGTGATGTCCAGTTGGCAATCAGTTTGTCCCTGCAATGATGTTACTGTGAAATTCCCCGAGTCGCCACATTCCGGCTTCTCTTCGGGTACTCCGAGGGAGAATTTAGCACGGCCAATGCACCCTAACCAGCACGTCTTTCAGACTGTGGGAGGAAACCGGAGCACCCGGAGGAAACCCACGTAGACATGGGGAGAACGTGTAGACTCCACACAGACAGCGAGCCAAGCCGGGAGTCGAACCTCGGTCCCTGGCGCTGTGAGGCAGCAGTGTTAGCCACCGTGTCGCCACATCAGAAGCAGGAAAGAAGTGAACAGGCATTATTATTTCCCTGGCCCTGCACTCAACCCTGGAACACCGAGATAACAAAGACACCGATGTCAGACTCCTATTTATTGACTCCAGTTCAGCCTCCAACACCATTATTCTAACGGACCGCAAGAAACTACAAAGAGTCATGAATGTAGCCCAGTCCCATCCATTGATTCTATCTGCACTTCCCGTTGCGTCGGAAAAGCAGCCGGCAAAATTAAGGACCCCATGCACCCCGGACATTCTCTCTTCCACCTTCTTCCATTGGGGAAAAAGATAGAAAAGTTGAGGTCATGTACCAACCGACTCGAGAACAGTTTTTTCCCTGCTGCCATCAAACATTTGAATGGACCAACCTTGCATTAAAGTTGACCTTTCTCTACACTCTAGCTATGACTGTAACACATTCTGCACTCCTTCTCTATGAACGGTATGCTTCGTCTGTATAGTGTGCAACAACCTATACATTTCACCGTACAAAGAACAAAGAAAATTACAGTACAGGAACAGGCCCTTTGGCCCTCCGAGCCTGCACCGACTATGCTGCCCGACTGATCGTCTAACTCAATAACTTAATCCTGCTTTTTCCCCATAACCTTTGATCCCATTCGTCCCAAGTGCTATATCCAGCCACCTCTTGAATACATTCAATGTTTTGGCATCAACTACTTCCTGTGGTAACGAATTCCACAGGCTCACCATTCTTCGAGTGAAGAAATGTCTCCTCACCTCCGTCCTAAACGGTCTACCCTGGTTCTGGACTCCCCCACCATCGGGAATATCCTCTCTGCATCTACCCTGTCTAGTCTTGTTAGAAGTTCCTAAGTCTCTATGAGATCCCCTCTCATTCATCTGAACTCCAGCAAAAACAATCTTAACCTAGTCAATCTTTCCTCATACATCAGTCCCGCCATTCCCTGAATCAGCCTGGTAAGACTTCGCTGCACTCCCTTGACAGCAAGAACATCCTTCCTCAGAAAAGGAGACCAAAACTGCACACAATACTCTAGGTGTGGCCTCACCAAGGCCCTGTATAATTGCAACAACACATCCCTGCTCCTGTACTCGAAACCTCTCGCAATGAAGGCCAACATACCATTTGCCTTCTTTACCGCCTGCTGCACCTGTGTGCTTACCTTCAGTGACTGGTGCACAAGGACACCCAGGTACCGCTGCACACTCCCCTCTCCCAATTTACAGCCGTTCAGGTAGTAATCTGCCTTCTTGTTTTTACTTCCAAAGTGAATAACCTCTCATTTATCCAAATTATACTGCATCTATCATTGATTTGCCCACTCACCCAATCTGTCCAGATCATTCTGTAGGATCTCTGCATCCTCATCACAGTTCACCCTCCCACCCAACTTGGTATCATCTGCAAACTTTGAGATGTTACATTTTGTTCCCTCATCCAAATTATTAATATATATTGTGAATATCTGGGGTCCCAGCACCAATCCCTGTGGCACCCCACTAGTTACTGCCTGCCAATTTGAAAAGCAACCATTAATTTTTACTCTTTGTTTCCTCTCTGCCAACCAGTTTTCTATCCATCTCAATACACTTCCCCCAATCACATGCGCTTTCATCTTGCACGATATTCTCTTATGCGAGACTTTGTCAAACGCTTTCTGAAAGTCCAAATATACCACATTGATTGGCTCCCCCTTGTCAACTCTACTAGTTACATCTTCAAAGAATTCCAACAGATTTGTCAAGCATGATTTCCCCTTCATAAATCCATGCTGACTCTGTCTGATCCTGCCACGCTTTCTAAATACTCTGCTATAAGGTCCTTGATGATGGATTTGAGAATTTTCCCCACTTCCGATGTTAAGCTTACTGATCTATAATTCCCTGTTTTCTCTCTACCTCCCTTTTTGAATATTGGAGTGACATTCGTTACCCTCCAACCTGCAGGGACTGTTCCAGAATCTATAGAATCCTGGAAGATGACCACCAATACATCCACTATTTCTGGAGCCACTTTTTTAAGTACTCTGGGATATAGATTATCAGGCCCTGGGAAATTATCCGCCTTCAATCCCATCAATGTTTCCAGCACCATTTCTCTACTAATATTGATCTCCCTCAGCTCTTCTTCCCTCTCACTAAATCTTGCATTCTCCAACATTTCTGGCATCTGATTTGTGTCCTCTTTTATGAAGACAGAACCAAAGTATATTCAGTTGCTTGGCCATTTCTTTGTCCCCTATTATACATTCCCCCATTTCTGTCTGTAGGGGACCTACATTTGTCTTCACCAACCTCTTTCTCTTCACATATCTATAGAAACCCTCAGTGTCAGTCTTTATGTTCCCTGCAAGCTTACTTTTGCACTGTATTTCCCCCTTAATCAATCACTTGGTCCTTCTTTGTTTGAATTCTAAACTGCTCCCAAATTTCAGACCTATTATTTTTCTTGACCAATCTATATGCTTCTTCCTTAGATCGGATACTCTCTCTAATTTCCTTTGTAAGCCATGGATTGGCCCTCTTACCCATTTTGCTTTTGTGCCAGACAGGAATAAAGAGTTGCTGCAGTTCCCCCATTTGTTCCTTGAATGTTTGCCATTGCCTATCCACTGTCATCCCTTTAAGTAATTCTCCCCAATCTATCAAGGCCAACTCACACCTTATATCCTCATAGTTTCCTTTATTAAGATTAAGCACCCTAGTCTCTGAATCAACTATTTCACTCTCCACCTTGATAAAAAAATTCCTGATGTTATGGTCGCTCATCCCCAAGGGGTCTCGTACAGCTAGACTGGGAATGATTGGGGCGGCACGGAAGCACAGTGGTTAGCACTGCTGCTTCACAGCTCCAGAGACCTGGGTTCGATTCCCGGCTTGGGTCACTGTCTGTGTGGAGTTTGCAAATTCTCCTCGTGTCTGCGTGGGTTTCCTCCGGGTGCTCCGGTTTCCTCCCACAGTCCAAAGATGTGTGGGTTAGGTGGATTGGCCATGCTAAAATTGCCCCTTAGTGTCCTGAGATGCGTAGGTTAGAGGGATTAGCGGGTAAATATGTAGGGATATGGGGGTAGGGCCTGGGTGGGATTGTGGTCGGTGCAGACTCGATGGGTGGCCTCCCAGTCCAGGTGGCCTCTTTCTGCACTATAGGGTTTCTATGATTCCCTTCTCATTACACAGTACCCAGTCTAAGATGGCCGGCTCTCTAGTTGGTTCCTCCACATATTGGTCAAGAAAACCATCCCATACGCACTCCAGGAATTCTTTCTCTACGGCATTGTTGCTAATTTGATTTGCCCAATCTATGTGCAGATTAAAATCACCCATGATCACCGATATTCCCTTACCACATGCATCTCTAATTTCGTGTTTAATGCCGTTCCCAACATGACCACTGCAGTTTGGGGGTCTACATATGACATCCACGAATGTTTTTTGCCCCTTGGTATTTCTCAACTCTACCCATACAGACTTCATGTTGTCAGAGCTAATATCCTTTCTCACTATTGTGTTAATTTCCTCTTTAACCAGCAGTGCCACTCCACCACCTTTCCCTTTATGGCTGTCCTTCTTAAATATTGAATACCCTGGGACATTCAATTCCCACCCCTGGTCATCCTGCAGCCATGTCTCTGTAATCCCAATTATATCATACCCGTTTAGATCTATGTTGAATCAATATGGTGGGAATAAAAAAAAGAGGATGTGTTGGTGCAGACTCGATGGGCCGAAGGGCCTCTTCTGCGCTGTATGGTTCTATGAAAAAACATCTTGGTCGGAGCAATTTACAGGCCCCCAAGCAATACTTCCAAAGTGGGGCATAGTATAAACCAATATAAACTAATGTGGGCTTATGAGAAGGGCATAAGGTAATCGTGGGTCATTTTAACATGGATATAGATGGGATCAATCAAATTGGCAAAGGTAGCCTCGAGGGAGATTTCATAGAGTATATGAGGGATTGTTTCTTAGAGCAATATGTTATGGAACCAACCAGGGAACAGGCTATTTTAGATTTAGTAACGAAGAAGTGTTGATAAATAGTCTTGTTGTTAAAGATCCTCTTGGATCTGCTAGAATTTCGGATTCCGATTGAGTGAGAGAAGCCAGAGTGCCATACTAGAGTTTTAGCGTTGGGCAGAGGTAATTATACAGGTCTGAGGAAAGAGTTGGCCCAAGTAAATTGGACACAAATACTTGAGGGCAGGACCGTTAAGGAACAATGGCGGATGTTGACGGAGATATTGAATATCTCTCGATTAAAGTATATTCCTGAGAGGAAGAGGAATTATTAAAGGAAGGAAAACGTTCCATGGCAAGACAAGGAAGTCAAAGAGGACATAGAATCTACAGCATGGAGACAGGCCCTTCGGCCCAAACTGGTCCATGCCGACCAAAATGCCCATCTAAGCTAACCCCATTTGCCTGCTTTTGGCCCATATCCCTCAAAACCTTTCCTATCCATGTATCTGTCCAAATGCCTTTTAAATGTTGTCAATGTCCCTGCCTCAACCACTTCCTCTGACAACTCATTCCACACACGTACCACCCTCTGTGTAAAAAGAAAAGGTTGCTCCTCAGGTTCCCATTAATTAATTCTTTCCCCTCTTAACTTAAACCAATGCCCTCTAGTTCTCGATTCCCCAACCCTGGGAAAAAGACTGAGTGCATTCACCCTATCATATTCACCCTACATAGAGGCAAAAACTAGGGAAACTACTGCAAAGCTAGTGGCAAGCTGGAGGATTGGGAGAACTTTAAGGTTCAGTTAAAGGCTGTTAAAAATAGAATCAAAGGAGCTAAGTGAACTACGACAGGAAGCTAGCAGAAAACATAAACACAGAAACCAAAAGCTTCTACAAGTATATAAGGAGGAAGAGAATAGCGAAACTAAATGTTGGCCCTTTAGAGGACGATACTGGTGAGGTATTATTGGGGAACATCGAGATGGCGGAGGCACTAAACCAATATTCTGCCTCTTTAGAACATAGAACATTACAGCGCAGTACAGGCCCTTCGGCCCTCGATGTTGCGCCGACCAGTGAAACCAATCTAAAGCCCCTCTAATCTACACTATTCCAATATCATCCATATGTTTATCCAATAACCATTTGAATGCTCTTAATGCTCTTTCTTCATGGTGGAGAAAAATGAAGATTTTTCAAAAACTGTCTTTAATGCAGAGCAGCTTGGTGCAATAAATATCACTAAGGAGAAGGTATTGAATAAACTAATGGGATTAAAGGCAGATAAGTCCCTGGGGCCTGATGGTCTGCACTCGAGGGTATTAAAGGAGGTGGCCGCAGAGATAGTGGATGCATTGGTTGTGATATTTCAAAATTCCCTGGATTCCGGTGAGGTCCTGATGGATTGGAAACACGCTAATGTGACGCCCTTATTCAAAAAGGGACAGAGGCAAAAAGTAGGAAATTATAGGCCAGTTAGCTTGACCTCTGTGCTGGGGAAGTTGCTGGAATCAATCATTAAGGAGGAGATGGCTGAGCATTTGGAAGGACAAAGCTCATTGTCAGTATGGTTTTACGAAGGGTGAGTTGTGCTTGAAAAACTTGCATGAGTTCTTTGATCTGCAAGAAGGGGACAGAGTGTAACACAGCAAAATTTGTGGATGAGACTAAAATAATGGGGAAGCAGGCAGTGAAGAGGATATAAAGACTCTACAGGTGGATATAGGTAGGCTAAGAGAATGGGCCAAAATTTGGCAGATGGAGCTTAATGTGGATAAGTGTGAGGTTGTCCATTTTGGCAGAAAAAATAGAAAGGCAGATTATTACCTAAATGGGAAGCAGATTCAAAATGTGTCCGGGCAGAGGGATCTGGGTGTCTTTGTTCATGAATCGTGGAAAGTTGGTATGCAGGTGCAGCAGGTAATAAAAAAGGCAAATAGAGTGTTGCCATTTATTGCAAAGGGACTGGAGTATAAAAGTAGAGGAGTGTTGCTGCAATTGTATAGGGTGTTGGTGAGACCACGGCTGGAGTCATGTCCAGGTTTGGTCTCCTTATTTGAGCAAGGACGTGGTGGCATTGGAGGCAGTTCAGAGGAGGTTCACCAGATTGATTCCGGGAATGAAGGGGTTGATGTATGAGGAGAGATTAAATAGTTTGGGCTTGTCCTCACTGGAGTTGACAAGGGTGAGGGGGGATCTGATCGAGGTATATAAAATTTTAACCAAATGTTTCTTCTTATGGGGCAATCTCGAACAAGAGGTCACAGAGTATAGGTTGAGAGGCGGTAGATTTAAAACTGAGATGAGGAGGAACTACTTCTTGCAGAGGGTGGTGAATTTGTGGAACTCGCTGCCCCATTGCGTGGTGGAGTCTGAATCATTGAATGATTTCAAGAAGGGAATAGATATATTTCCAATAAAAAAAAGGGAAAGAGGGAGATGGGGAGCAGGTGAGGAGGTGGATTTGAGACCAGATCTGATTGAATGGCGGAGCAGGCTCGAAGGGCTGAATTTGCTTACTTCTGCTCCTAATTCCTATGTTCCTATGGCAACTCCCATCCCTGGGTCAGCGCATCCCACTCCCAATAGGGACTCCTCCCATCCCTGGGTCAGTGTGTCCTACTCCCAATGGGGACCCCTCCCATCCCTGCGTCAGTGTGTCCCACTCCCAGTGGGGACCCCTCCCATTCCTCCATCAGTGTGTCCACTCCCAGTGGAGACCATTCCCATCCTTGGGTTAGTGTGTCCCACTCCCAATGGGGACCACTCACATCCCATTGTCAGTGTGTCCTACTCCCAGTGGGGACCCCTCCCATCCCTCCATCAGTGTGTCCCACTCCCAATGGAGACTGTTCCCATCCCTGGGTCAGTGTGTCTCACTCCCAGTGGGGACCCCTCCCATCCCTCCATCAGTGTGTCCCACTCCCAATGGAGACTGTTCCCATCCCTGGGTCAGTGTGTCTCACTCCCAGTGGGGACCCCTCTCATCCCTCCGTCAGTGTGTCCCACTCCCAATGGGGACCATTCCCATCCCTGTGTTAGTGTGTCCCACTCCCAATGGGGACCATTCCCATCCCTCCGTCAGTGTGTCCCACTCCCAATGGGGACCACTCCCATCCCTGCGTCAGTGTATCCACTCCCAGTGGGGAGTACCCCCAATGGAGACTACCCCTAATGGAGATCACTCCCATTTGAGAACTCCCCCAATGGAGACCATCCCCAATGGAGACCACTTCCAATGGAGACCAGTCCCATCCCTGCGTCACTGTGTCCCACTTCCAATGAAGGCAACTCCCATCTCTGGGTCAGAGTGTCCCACATCCAATAGGGACCTTTCCAAGTTGGAACCCAATGGAGACCACTCCCATCCGTGCGTCAGTTTCTTCCAGTCCCAATGGTGACCACCCCCTATGGGGGCCAGGTGGAGACCACTCCCAATGGAGATCACTCTCATCCCTGGCTCAGTGTGTCCCACTCCCAGTGGAGACCACTCTCATCCCTGGCTCAGTGTGTCCAACTCCCAGTGGAGACCACCGCCAATGGGGACCCAATGAAGACCACTCCCATCCCTGGGTCAGTGTGTCCCACTCCTAATATGGACCCCTCCCAATGGGGACTACCCCCATGGAGACCACTTCTAATGGAGACCACTCCTAATGGAGACTACTTCCATCCCTGGGTCAATGTGTCCCACCCCCAATGGGGACCACCCCCAACGGGGACCATTCCCAATGGGGACCACCCCCAACGGGAACTGCTCCCATCCCTGGGTCACTATGCCCTGACTTCAAGCTCCATTTCAGAAATTATAAGCACAAAATCCAAAATTGGTGCAGTATAGTGAGAGTGCTGCACTGCCATAGGTGCTGTCTTTTGGGTGGGATGTTAAACCTTCTTGGGTGGGCATGGTCGATAGAGGTGAGGAAAATTTGTTTCTATCAGAGGGTTGTGTGATTTTGGAACTCTCTGCCTCAGAAGGTGGTGGAGGCTGGGTCACTGAATATTTTTATGGCAGAGGTAGATAGATTCTTGTTAGGTGAGGAAATCAGAGGTTATCGTGGGTAGGCGGGAATGTTGAACTCGAAACAGAAATAGATTAGCCTGATCTTGTTGAATGGTGGAGCAGGCCCGAGGGGCAGAATGGCCTGCTGCTACTCCTATTTTGTATGTTTGTTTGATCACGTTGCGCTCTTTGGAAGAAGAGCAGAGGGTGTATTTTTCCTGGTGTTCTGGCCAATATTTATCCCACAATCCACGTCGGATCACAAAAACTGACTATCGGGTAATAATCACATTGTGGGAGCTTGCTTTCCCCAATTGCCTACATTACAACAATGATTACACCTCAAAAGTGCTTGATCAACTGGACAATATTTGGCAACATGAGGCAACATTTTTTAATGACACAGTGTATTATCCAGAGGGCGGCGAAAGCAGATTCAGTATGTAGCAACTTTCAAAAGCAAATAAGAACATTATCTGAAGGGAAATTATTACAGAGCAATGGGGAGAGAGCAGCTGAACAAGAGCACAATGAGATTGCTCTGAAAAGCCAATGTAGACACGATGGAGTGTACAAGAAAGAACAAGGAAAAGTACAGCACAGGAACAGGCCCTTTGACCCTCCAAACCTGTGCCGATCATGATGCCCTAAATTAAGTAAAAAAAACCTTCTGCCCTTACTCGGCTGATGAAAGCAAGCATGCCATATGCCTTCTTAATAACCTTGGCCACCAGCGTTGCCACTTTTAGGGAACTATGGACCTGTATGCCCAGATCCCTCTGTATGTTAATGTTGCTCAGAGTTCTGTCACATCATATTATTCACACCTAAATTTGATCGTCTAAAATGCATCACCTCGCATTTGTCTGGATTAAACTCCATCTGCCATTTCTGTGCCCAAGTCTCTGATCTATCTATATTCTGTTGTATTCTCTGACAATCCCCCGCATTATCAGCAACTCCACCAATCTTCGTGTCATCCGCAAATTTACTAATCAGGCCACCCACATTTTCTTCCAGATTATTTCTTTTGCTACCCTCTTGCTCCTAATATATGCATATAAAAGCCTTGGGATTTTCCTTGACCTGTTTGCTAAAGACATTTCATGGCCCCTTTTAGCCCTCCTAATTCTACGTTTAAGTTCCTTCCTACTTTCACTAAGCTTACAATTTCACTCGTCACCTATTGTTCCCGAATCCTGCCATTTCTATCCTTCATTTTTGCGGAGACATGCCTGTCCTGCACGTCAATCAACTGGCCTTTAAAAGCCCCCCGCATGCCAGTCATGGATTTGCCCTCAAATAGCCGCTCCCAATCCACATTCCCCAGTTCCTGTCTAATTTGCATGTATTTAGCCCTTGCCCAATTAATCACCCTCACTCGAGGGCCACTCTTGTCCTTATCCAAGACTACCCGAAATCTTATGGAGTTACGGTCGCTAAGTCCAAAGTGCTCCCCTATTGAAACATCGATCACCTGGCCTGGCTCATTCCCCAATATCAAGTCTAGTATGGCCCCCTTCCTGGTTGGATTGTCAACATACTGTATCAAAAAACCCTCCGAGACACAACTAACAAGTTGCCCTCCATCCGAGCCCCTGTCTGTAAGGGAGTCCCAGTCAATGTGGGGGAAAGTTAAAGTTGCCCACCACAACGACCCTGCTTTTTTCACACCTTTCTAGTATCTGACTACACAACTGCTCCTCTGTCTCCTACGGGCTGATGGGAGGTCTACAGTACATTCCCAACATTGTGATTTCACCCTTCCTATTTCTGAGCTCCACCCATAATGCCTCACTAGAAGATCCCTCCAATGTGTCCTCCCTCAACACAGCTGTGATGTGCTGCCTGATCAGCAATGCGACTCCCCCGTGCCCCCTCCCCCCCACAACGCTCCTTCTGTTTCCCCCTCTGTCCCATCTAAAACAATCTTATCCCGGAATGTTAAGCTGCCAGTCCTGTCCCTCCTTTAACCAGGTCCCCGTAATTGCAATAACATCATAATTCCATGCAGTAATCCAGGCTCTCTGTTCATCTGTCTTACCTGTTATACTTCTTGCATTGAAGCAAATGCACTCCAAACCTCCAGTCTCGCTGAGCCCCTCTGCCTGCTCTTACTCTGCGATACGTTTATCTCAGTCTCACTTTTTTCCCCAGTCCCTACACTTACTGGCTTGCTGTTCCGGTTCCCACCCCTCTGCCGCACCAGTTTAAATCCTCCCGAACAGCACCAACAAACTTCCCACCCAGGATATTGGTGCCCCTCCAGTTCAGGTGGAACCCGTCCTTCTTGTACAGATCCCACCTTCCCCAGAAGAGATCCCAATGATTCATGTATCTAAAGCCCTCCCTCCTACACCAGCTCTTTAACCATGTGTTCAATTGTACTGTCTCTCTGTTCCAAGCCTCACTGGTAGCATGTAGCGTGAACCCTTTATTGTATATATGTACCTGGTTCTTGTAGTTAATCAATACATACAGTTAACCTACTTAAGATGATGAAGGCTTTATTAAGACCTACCGAGCAGTATCCAACACCCGACAGAAGAGGGGTCAATAACCAGGAGGCATAGCTTTAATGTAAGGGGTGGGAGATTTATAGGGGATTTGAGGAAAAACCTTTTCACTCAGATGGTGGTGGGAAACTGGAACTCACTGCCTGAAAGGGTGGTAGAGGTGGGAACCCTCACAATATTTAAGAAGCATTTAGATCGGCACTTGAAATGCCATAGCACACATGGTTACGGACCAAGTGCTGGAAAATGTGTTGAGACCATAAGACGTGGGAGCAGTAGTAGACCATTCAGCCCACCGAATATGCGCCCCCATTCAATGAGATCATGGCTGCTCTGATATAAAGCTCAACTCCACTTTCCCACCTTGTCCCAAGAACAAAGAAAAGTACAGCACAGGAACAGGCCCTTTGGCCCTCCAAGTTGTGCCAATCATGTCATAACTAAACTAAAACAAACCTGCCCTTACTCAGTCCGTATCCCTCTATTCCCTTCCTATTCATGTACCCATCCAAATGCCTCTTAAATATTGCTAATGTGCCTGCTTCCACCACCTCCTCTGGCAGCGCGTTCCAGACACCCACCACTCACTGCGTGAAAAACTTCCCCCCCCCGCATCTCCCTTAAACTTTCCCCCTCTCACCTTGAACATGTGCCTCCTTGTAATTGACACTTCCACCCTTGGAGAAATCCTCTGACTATCCACCCTGTCTATGCCTCTCATCATTTTGTAGACTTCGATCAGGCCACCCCTCAGCCTCCATCTTTCTAGTGAAAACATTCCAAGTTTATTCAACCTCTCCTCATGGCCAACACCTTCGAGACCAGGTAACATCCTGGTGAACCTTTGCACTCTCTCCAAAGATTCCATGTCTTTCTGGTAGTGTGGCAACGTGAACTGCACGCGATCCACCATAACTCTTGATTCCCTTACTGATTAAAAATCTGTCTATCTCAGCCTTGGCTAGGTGCTGGATGGCCAATGCAGACATGATGGGCTGAAGGGCCTCTTTCTGTGCTGTAAAACTCTATAATTCTACAATAACAAGATTCTGTAGTAGTTTCTCCACATCTACCCTATCACTGATCTGATCGCCTCTCACTGTCCTGTTTTCCAGGGAAGAGCTTGCTAAATCGTTCCTGAGAGTTGGATCCTCTCAGTCCCACTAGCACTCTTGTTAATCTTTTCTGTAATTTTCCTGCTCCTTTTTATAAGAAAGGGACCAGAAATGTACACACAACTGCCAAGCATAGTTGAATCAGAGTTCCGTGGTAAGTTCCACATTATCTCCTTGCTTTGGTATTGAGGTGGTCAGCCTTGGCTCAGTGTGGTCCTCTCATCTCTGAGACAGAGGGTTGTGAGTTCCAGTCCTACTGCAGGGATCTGAGTTATTACATAACCCGAACTTACCTTAATGTTGAGCTTGGAAGTCTGGAACCTCAACTCCTGACAGACCTTGGAATTTCGGCACGTGAGCAGACCTGGGAGTGGGCTTCCCGCACTCAGTTCAGCATAAGTTGTCCCGGCCCACGACAGGCCCAAACTGACTACACATAAAGAGAAAGAATATAAATGGCATGAGAATCCGGGTGCGGATTGCCAGAACCAAACAGTGTCCCAGACAGGGGGGAGAGCACAGAGAGAGGTCCCACAAGGAAGTCCCAAGTAAGAGACCTCAGACAGGGGCAGTTAAGTTCAGTTAAAAGAGAAACAGGTTCCAAGTTATAGAAAGGGCTGTGAGGAGCAGGCTTTAGGTCTGGAGGGCTCAGAAGAACCCTTGGGCCATTGGGGCAAAGCTGTTCTGCTTGGTGTGGCCGAAGGTCTGAAATTCTGCCTGTAGTTTGGTGTTTGAGAGTATACTCGGGGATTCCAGGGGAACGGGATCTTGGAAGGTGAGACTGAAACCCAATAAGATGGGCTACCATTGATGCTGCCTGAGGGTTCAAGAGAAGCCCTGAAGATCCAAGAAGACAGCCAAATGTTGGTGACTGTGCTGTGGGCCGTTGGGACAAAGGTACCACTTTTGAATAGTTATGTTCTGCTCAGCATGGCCGAAGAACTGAAATCATGCTGTTGAGTAGCTGTTTGAGTGTACTTGGGAATCCAGGGGCACGTGATCTCAGGAGACGAGATTAAAATCCTGCGAGGTGGGGCGTCATTGAAGCCGTCTGAGTTGGAGCGAGTTTTTGAGATAATTCCAAGGTAAGATCTTCTAAGATGAAAATTGGAAACTTTTGTGAGTGAGAGAGTTACAGTGAGATTGGTTGACTCACAGTGTTACTGATGTCTGGGTGTGATGTTGAGAAATCGTGGACTCTGTTTTGGTCACGCCTGTCATTATGCAATACTCCATAACCCTTGATTCCCTTACTGGTTAAAAATCTGTCTATCTCAGCCTTGGCTAGGTGCTGGATGGCCGTTGCAGATATGATGGGCTGGAGGGCCTCTTTCTGTGCTGTAAAACTCTATGATTCTACAATAACAAGAAGATTGTGTCGTTGGCATGTCTGACCACAATTTGCCTGTTAATTTAAATATACCTCTTGAAACCTGAATGCTAACGTTTAGGATACATGTTGTAAATAGTTTTATCTTTCTGATCTTGCATAGTAAAGTTAATTTCTCTTTCTTCAAACTCTGTGGAATTTTGTGACTTTATTCAGTGAACAAGTGTCTCAAATCTCAAGCTTTGTCTATGTTAAATAAAATGTCATTGGTCACTAACCGGATCTCGCCAACACTTGGAGCTCTGGCCAATGATCATAACAAAGTAGATGATTCAAACTGATGTTGCCAGTGCAGTACTGAGGGAGTGCTGCAGTACTGTCCTTTGGGATGAGATGTTTTCCCTCTCAGGTGGATGTAAGAGATCCCATGGCACTGTTTTGAAGAAGGTGTACAAGATTATGAGAGGTGTGGACAGGGTGGATCGGAAGCAGCTGTTACCCTTAGTTGAAGGGTCAGTAATGAGGGGGCATAATTTTAAGGTGATTTAGAGGGGATTTGAGGAAAAGATTTTTCACCCAGAGGGTGGTGGGAGTCTGGAATGCGCTATCTGGGAGGGTAGTAGAGGCGGGAAACCTCACAACCTTTAAAAAGTATGTGGATGAGCACTTGAAATGTCAGAACATTCAAGGCCATGGGCCAAGTGCTGGAAAGTGGGATTAGTGTGGATTTAGTGTAGTTTTGTTGGTACAGGCTCAATGGGCTGAAGGACCTCTTCTGTACTGTATGACTCGATGACTCTAAGAACCAGGAGGGTTCCCCTGGACAATATTTATCTCCTAACAGTTGCGAAGTTGGGTTGAGTAATTGTAGATTGGGAAGTAGGAAGTTAAAATTTTGGTGTTTGGAAAACCGTAAAATGCTATGGGGGAGGGAGGGGGGGGGGGAGGGGGGAGGAGAGGGGGGGGGGAAGCATTGCATAGTCCCGGTAAAAGCTGGTGCTTTTTCCGTGCTTAGAGATTAAAAGTGCAAGTACACAGAGAGCCCAAACTGAAACATTTGTATTGAAAGGCCGAGCAGCAGTTTTTCCAAAACAACAGGCTTTTGAATTTAGCCAATTTGAATCAAGCACTTAGATACCAAGAACCTATTAAATTTAAGTCTGATGGTTTTGACAATCTAGGACCAATCCTATTGTGGAAAATACTGATATGCCATCAGGGGTATAAATGAAGGGGCAGTGGAACAAAGAGAGAGAGAGAGCAACTGCCGCCTTCTAGAGTTAACAGCTCTTAGTTCAGCTCTCCATTCTAGAGAGAGAGAGAGCGAATTGCTGGCTCTCATAGCTTCACCTATGTCTTAAGAGAAAGCACTATCGAAATAGCAAAGATACTAAAGAAGAAAGAAGTTCCAGACAGAAGATTCAACAGAGAAGGCCCAGAACATTCCAGAAGATGCCAAACGTGATTGTAATTTTGAGAGTGACTAAATTCTATTTTGTTAAGGAGTGGAAATTGTATTTATCTGAACAGCATTCCATTAGAATCGTGTTTTATCCGGTTCGTTACTAGTTTAGTTAATTTGTTCACTGTTAGTTAGATAAATTAATTGTTACGTGTTGATTTTAGAGTGAGTGTCAGGGATTTATTTTGTATTTAACCACTAGGAGTTGCCGAAGAGCGGGTCACACCACTTCACACACACTTTTTACAGATTATAAGGTGAGGTATTCCTCTTTGAGTGGTTAGGTGTTAGTTCTCAGAGGGGGGCATCAACCTCTGCTTTATAACAGATTGGGGGCTCGGGTTCGGGCTATGACTAGTCCTCGATCTTTACTTGTTGTCGCTTAAATCAAAAGTGGGGAAATGGTTCTTAAAATTGCTAAAGAGATTCTGGGGGTCGAAGATGCTTCCCAAATTTGCCAAGGAAGCTTAGAAAGACAGAAAAAGACGACACTTGTAGAATTAGCAAACAGGCTAAAAGTGGGTTTAACCAGGGATAATAAGAAAGCTGAAATTGTAACGGAGTTATCCAATCATTTAGGCATATCAGAGAAACAGTCAAGTGCAGTGGAGTTAGAAAAAAAATAAATTGCAAATGAGACAATTGGAGCTAGAAAGTGAACTGAAAAGGCTGGAGTCAGAGAAAGAAGAAAGAGAAAGATTGTTCGAGTTGGAAAAGATGACGTTGGAACTTGAAGCAAAAAGACTTCAAATGACTGAAGTAAAAGTGCAAGATAGAAGTGATGATGGGCAAACTCATCGTGGCCAACCGCCTGGTGGGGATACATACAAATATGTCCAAACATTAGCAAAATTTGATGAAAAAGATGCAGAAGTCTTTTTCATTTCCTTTGAGAAATTGGCTACACAGATGAAATGGCCAGAAGAGGTGTGGGTAACGTTAATTCAGACCAAAGTTGGTAAGCAGGGCTACTGAGGTGTTTGCAGCGCTGTCAGAGGAGGTGTCAGGAAAATATGAAGAAGTAAAGAAGGTTGTTTTGAGTGCCTATGAATTAGCATCGAGACAACGGTTCAGAAATGTAAGAAAGGAACCAGGTCAGACTTATATCGAGTTTGAAAGAATTAAACAGAGCAACTTCAATAGATGGGTGGGAGCATTAAAGATAGAAAAGATATATGAGGTTATTAGAGATATTATTCTGCTGGAGGGGTTTAGAAACTCATTTCCAGAAGTGATAAGAACACATGTTGAGGAACAGAAAGTTAAAACAGTGAGAAGAGCTGCAGAGATGGCAGATGAATACACATTACTGCATAAATTGACATCTAGCTTCCAACAGCAATTTCATTCCATGAGGGATAGAAATTGGGAAAGAGGGAGATCCTTCAATGAAAAACAAAAATGTAGATCACATTGGGAACAGTTTACCACCTGTGATAAAAGAAACCCAAGAAGGTGGAAAAGAGGTGAAAGACCTCGGGTGTTTTCACTGTAATAAGGTCGGACACACTAAATCACAGTGCTGATGGCTTAAGAAAGGCACTGGGAAAAAGGATGTGGTAAAAGAGGCTCAACCAGTGGGATTAGCTAAGGCAGTGAGGGAAATTCCAGAGAGGTCGAGGAGCTAAAGGAGAGTGCACAGCCTCGGCACAGGCTGGATAGTAAGATAGCGTCTGATCTTTTCAAAGACTTTACCTGTGTGGGTAAGATTTACTCAGGTAGAACAGGAGGAGTAGGTAAAGAAGTTAAAATATTGAGAGATATGGGAGCTAGTCTGTCTCCAATAGTAAGAGGTGAAAATATTTGCACTCCTGAAATATTGCCCGAGAGAGTGGTAATCTGTGGAATAAATGGAGAGAGGAGTATGTCCCCTGTGTAAGATAAGGCTAGAAAGTCCAATCAAGACTGGGTAAGTGATAGTGGGAGTGATGGAAAACTTGGCTATTCCAGGAATACAGGTTATCCTTGGAAATGATATCGCTGGTTCACAGGAGGAACTGATGCTCATTGTAGTGGAAAAGCCAAAAGAAAACCAGGGAACTGAGGAGTTAAAAGAAAAATACCCTGGAATTTTTCCAGATCGTGTGGTGACAAGATCCCACAGCCATTAGTTAAAACAGGAGTGGGAGAACAAAAGAGAAAGATGAAGGAATTGAGGTCCAGCTAGCTGACACTCTGATGAGATGGTAAAGGAAAGACCTAAGCAGGTAGAGGATCAAGCAGAGGTGTCTAGCTCTAAAAGATTAATGGAGTTATAACAAAAAAATGAGGTGATAAAGGATTTATATCATAAAGCCGACTCGGAAAAGGAATCAGAGTGTCTTCCAGAATGCTATTACCTTAATAGTAAAATCTTAAGGTGAAAATAGAGACCTTGGCAAGTTAGTGCAGATGAGAAATAGGCAGAAGTTCATCAGACTGTGTTGCTGGTAGAATACAGACAGGAAGTATTGTGGGTAGCACAAGAGTTACCTGTAGGAGGTCATCTAGGGGTGAAGAAGATTCAGGCTAAGATACAGAAGCATTTCTATTGGCCTGGACTACATAAAGATGTGATTGAATCTTGTCGCACCTGTCATATGTATCAGATGGTAGGAAAGCCACAGGCAGTGATAAAACCAGCACCTTTGATGCCACTTCTCGCATTTGAAGAACCTTTTACACGGGTTATCATTGATTGTGTAGGTCCCCTCTCTAAAACCAGAAGTGGGAACCAGTATTTTTTTAACCATAATGAAAGTGTCTACCAGGTTTCCAGACGCAATTCCATTATGGAATGTCAAGGCAAAAAAGGTTGTGGGGGATTTGCTTGCTTTCTTTACCCGTTATGGATTTCCCAGGGAGATTCAGTCAAACGAAGGGTCCAATTTTACTGCTAAATTATTTAAGAGAGGCAAGGACTGATTAGGGACAGTCAGCATGGCTTTGTGAGTGGAAAATCATGTCTCACAGATTTGATTGAGTGTTTTTGAAGGGGTAACCAAGAAGGTAGATGAGGGCAGTGCAGTTGATGTTGTCTACATGGACTTTAGCAAGGCCTTTGACAAGGTATCGCACGGTAGGTTGTTGCATAAAGTTAAATCTCACAGGATCCGGGGTGAGGTAGCTAAATGGATACAACATTGGCTTGATGACAGAAGCCAACGGGTGGTTGTAGAGGTTGTGGTTGTTTTTCAAACTGGAGACCTGTGGCCAGCGGTGTGCCTCAGGGATCAGTGCTGGGTCCACTGTTATTTGTCATTTATATTAATGGTTTGGATGAGAATATAGGAGGCATGGTTAGTAAGTTTGCAGATGACACCAAGATTGGTGGCATAGTGGACAGTGAAGAAGGTAATCTCGGATTGCAATGGAATCTTGATCAATTGGGCCAATGGGCTGACGAATGGCAGATGGAGTTTAATTTTGATAAATGCGAGGTAATGCATTTTGGTTGATCGAACCAGGGCAGGACTTACTCAGTTAATGGTAGGGCGTTGGGGAGAGTTACAGAACAAAGATCTACGTCCTTGAAAGTGGAGTCACAGGTGGACAGAGTGGTGAAGAAGGCATTCAGCATGCTTGGTTTCATTGGTCAGAACATTGAATATAGGAGTTGGGATGTCTTGTTGAAGTTGTACAAGACATTTGTAAGGCCACACTTGGAATACTGTGTACAGTTCTGGTCACCCTATTATAGAAAGGATATTATTAGACTAGAAAGAGTGCAGGAGAGATTTACTAGGATGCTACCGGGACTTGATGGTTTGAGTTATAAGGAGAGGCTGGATAGACTGGGACTTTTTTCTCTGGAGCGTAGAAGGCTGAGGGATGATCTTATAGCGGTCTATAAAATAATGAGGGGCATAGATCAGCTAGATAGTGTGGTAAACCACTGTTATCTGTGGTGGTTAACCACTGTTAGTATTTATTATTACCTGCGTATGTGGCACATCCCTGTTGGTTCCGCCCAAGACTCCTCCCCCTGGTCCGGGTATAAAGGCGGTGGCTCCTCCCCCTAGCCTTCAGTACAGACCAGGTCACCAACAGGGATGGCTCCAAGTTCTTGCTAATAAAAGCCTATTTGACTTGCTCACAACTAGTCTTGACTCGATTGATAGTGCATCAGAAAGTCAGTATCTTTTCCCAAAGATAGGGGAGTCTAAAACTAGAGGGAATAGGTCTAAGGGGAGAGATACATAAGGGTCCAGAGGGGCAATTTTTTCACACAGAAGGTGGTGAGTGTCTGGAACAAGTTGCCAGAGGTAGTAATAGAGGCGGGTACAATTTTGTCTTTTAAAAAGCATTTAGTAAGCTACATGGGTAAGATGGGTATAGAGGGATATGGGCCAAACATGGGCAATTGGGATTAGCTTAGGGGTTTAAAATAGCATGAATTCAAAAACTCTGCTTCCACCACCATTTCAAGAGAGACTTCCAAAGACACTGAACCCCCAGAGAGAAAATGTTTCACCTTATCTCCATTTTAAACGGGTGACCACTTACTTTTTAACAGTGAGTCTCTAGTTCTACGTTCTCCCACAAGAGGAAACATCCTCTCCACATCCACCCTGTCAACACCCCCTCAGGATCTTATCTGTTTCAATCAAGTCGCCTCTTATTCTTCGAAACTCCAGCGGATACAAGGTTCACCTCTCCAAACCTTGCTCAAAACACCACCCACCCATTCCTGGTATGAGTCCAGTAAACATTCTCCGAACTGTTTCCAATGCATTTACACCCTTCCTGAAATAAATAAACAAGAGGAAACATTCTCCCACTATCAAAAACTTTTCATAATTTTAAAGATCCTATTAGTGATGGTATGGATCATCGCTTATCCCGCCACCAGCGTCACAGATTGTTGGTTCGCTTATCTCATTGCCATTTATGGGAGCTTGCTGTGCACATGACACGTTCCTCCCTGTTTCAGAACAGTGAGCATGCCTTCCCTGGCTGTGAGGTTGGTAGGGACGGCCTGAGGTCCTCAGTAATCAGGAGTTATGTTGAGCCGAGAGTGAGACTGCGGGTGGCAATGCAACTGAATACCAGGAGATGGCAGAGGCGGACAAGGCTAGTTTGAGGATGGAATTGCAAGGCCAGGAGCTGGGGGGAGACACAATCCTGACAGTAAAATGCTTCAGCGGAACTGAAGAAAGAAAGAGGACCTTTTAAGTATTAACATATTTGCTCACTTGAACAACTCTCCATTTCTGACATAATCTCTCTCTAACCCACTTTGAATCATAGAATCCCTACAGTGCAGAAGGCGGCCATTCAACCCATCGAGTCTGCACTGACAACAATCCCACCCAGGCCCTATCCCCGTAACCCCATGTATTTACCCTAGCTAATCCCCCTGACACTAAGGGGCAATTTAGCATGCTTAATCCACCTTACTCGCACATCTTTGGGCTGTGGGAGGAAACCGGAGCACCCGGAGGAAACCCATGCCGACATGGGGAGAACCTACAAACTCCACACAGACAGTGACCCAAGGCCAGAATTGAACCCAGGTCTCTGGAACTATGAGGCAGCAGTGCTAACCACTGTGCCACCGTGCCACCCATGGTACGGTGAGGTTGGGAGTGTGTTAATCTTATTTGAATGGCAGCTTCAATACAGCTTGTCTTTCATTCTCAATAAACACATGTACCATTTCCTGGAATCCTTTGCAGTGTAATTAAGAATGTGCATTTTGTTGCGTTAAATCCTGTTTCCATTTGTTCATTCTGCTCCAGATAGTTTTGAGTGCAGTTGCTAACTGTGGTGATTAACACTCAGTAAGCTTGCAATTATTGGTGCTGGGGAAATGGGAAACTTTCCCCGTTTCAAATACCCAGAGTACTGACTGGGGGGAATGGAGGGGCAATCTCACTCACTCGATTTGGGGGTGCTTCAGGGGGCTCACACTCTTAACTCCATTTCGGTCGGCTGTGGTTTCAGTCCCACTCCAGAGGCTTGGGTGCAAAAGGCGAGATTGGAGCTGCTGCATCTTGGACGAGACAGTAAAGGGAGGCCATGTATCTGCCCTCTCAGGTGGCATTCTCTTTGGAAGAGTCATCCGGGGAACTTCTAGCCAAGCCCTGAACCAACATCGCAAAAACCTGGTCATCTGCTGGCTGTTTTGTGGGATCTTGCCATGCCCAAATGAGTGACTGTCTTCCTTACATGATAATAGTGGCGACACTTCAAAAGTACGTTGCTGATGGTGGGTGTCCTGATGTTATGAAAGGTGTTGTGTAAAGAGACACCTGACAGTGTTATTCCAACCCTGTCTTGGGTCAGGGAGAAGCGAGGTGAGGATGTTCTAAAGATATTGATGACCCACCATTCTTCCCCACTGAGATATTCAATCGGGTGGCACAGTGGTTAGCACTGCTGCCTCACAGTGCCAGGGACCCGAGTTCGATTCTCGGCTTGGGTGACTGTCTGTGTGGAGTCTGCATGTTCTCCCCGTGTCTGCGTGGGTTTCCTCTGGATGCTCTGGTTTTCTCCCACATCTGAAAGATGTGCTGCTTCGGTGCATTGGCCGTGCTAAATTCTCCCTCAGTGTACCCGAACGGGTGCCAGAGTGTGGCGACTCGGGGATTTTCACAGTAACTTCATTGCAGTGTTAATGTAAGCACGCTTGTGACACTAATAAATAAACATTAAACAGATTTTAGGACAACAGACCGATGCTCTTTCTCTCCTCTTAGAGGTGCTGACCTGTGCTCCGGTCACAAGTGTTGGCAACAATTGGTTCCTTGCTGAAAGTGTGGTTTTTATGAGTGAGGTCAGACAGCGGGCCCTATTTTACCATTTTGATTCTCAGTGCTGGACGGGGGGGACTTGAAACTGGGAGTGTTTCAGATCCGACTTTTAGACCCATTCTCAGGCGCCTCCATACACACTCTGCCTGCAAAAATATCAGCGATTCCGAATTGCGCTGAAGAAGTCTGTGGGTGGGGCTTAATGCGCCTGAAACCCTGCAACTCCGATCAGTGCTTCCAACTGCGCCTGCGCAGTAAAAAAAACCTGATAGAATGCCCCTCCCCACCACATCCCTCCCGAGCCGGGTAATGCCTGCCCTGGCGGTCCGAATCGTGGCCATTGCCGGGCCTTGGTAAAGGGGGAACCGGCACAAAGGCAGGCGTGGTTTGCGCTACTCGCCTGACTTTACCAAGTTTTCGCAACAGGCGAAAACGGGCGCAACGCGATGGTAGAATCGGGCCCAGCATGTATTGCCAGGCAATTTGACTGTGAGAGGTATCGCAGTCTGGCCCTGTGCATACCCAACACACACTCTCGCTGTTAGTTAGAGACTGCTGGCTGATTTTATTTACTGCTCCCTGAGCCAGAGGTTCCTGAGGGTAGATGTGTGTAACTGAGCGAGTTAGAATCGTCACGACACAGAAAGGGACCATTGAGTTAGTGCCAGCTCTCTGTCGAACAATCCAGTCAGTCCCACTCCCCCGCTCTATCCCCGTCTCCCCACAAGTTTATCTTCCCCCAAGTGCCCATCCAATTTCCTTTTGAAATCTTTCATTATATCTGATTTCACCCCGTTCCTCATTTTACTCCCTGCACACCTTGCCCGAAACCTCATCTCTGTCTCCTTCAGTCCTTGTACCCTCAGCTAACGGCAATAGCTTTTCTTTGTCCACTTGATCTAAACCTTGTACACCCTTGGCAAATCTCCTCTCAATCTCCTTCACTCCAAGGAGAACAACCCCAACTTCTCCAACCTAACCCTGTAGCTAAAATCCTCCCCATCCCTGGCACCATTCTGATAAATCTCCCTCTTCACTGTCACAAGGACCCTCACACCCTTCCTAAAGCGACCAGAACTCAGTGCAGTCTTCTAATTGGTGCTTAACCCAAGCTTTATACAGGTTCAGCATAACTTCCCTACTTTTGTCCTCAGTGCCTCTAATAATGAAGCCCAAGATGCTTTGCGAACCGCTCTCAATATGTCCAGCCACCTTGAAAGATGCACACGAACCCACAAGTGTCTCTGTCCCTGCTCACTCTCCGGATTTCTGCCATTAAGGAATATCCAAAAAATCTCTTCTTTCCAATACAACTTCTATTTGTTCCTTCCACCTTCCTCCCTGGTTCTGTACGTGCTTAAAAACAGTTCATCATCAACAACTTCTTGTTCTATTATATAGAATTACATCAAATGTACGAGATCCTGTGGCACAGTGGGTTGGTGTCCCTGCCTCTGATCCAGAAGCTCCGGGTTCGAGTCCCACCCCAGGACTTGATGTCCAAGGAAGGTGAGTTCATAATGCGGCCATTTGGTAGTAAAAGCCACTAGCTTTCGGAGCGCTGCTCCTTCGTCAGGTGAGTGGGAGATCTCCTCAGAAACAGGGCACATAAAGACTCAAACTCAATTTACAGAATAATGGTAATCTTAAAGGTACAGACATTGTGAGAGGAGAGAGCGTTAAGCACAGGTTAAAGAGATGTGTATTGTCTCCAGACAGGACAGTTAGTGAGATTTTGCAAGTCATGGGGGTTACAGGTAGTGTGACATGAACCCAAGATCCCGGTTGAGGCCGTCCGCATGTGTGTGGAACATGGCGATCACTCTCTGCTCAGCGACTCTGCGTTGTCGTGAAGACCACCTTGGAGAGCGCTTACCCGAAGATCAGAGGCTGAATGCCCGTGACCGCTGAAGTGTTCCCCAACAGGAAGAGAACACTCTTGCCTGGTGAAGTGGACCTCTTCACCGCACAGGACCTTCAACTGATGCTATACACTAGATACATCGATGACATTTTCTTCCTTTAGACTCATGGTGAACAATCACTGAAACAACTATATGATGACATCAACAAGTTCCATCCCACCATCAGACTCACCATGGACTACTCTCCAGAATCGGTTGCATTCTTGGACATACGCATCTCCATCAAGGATGGTCACCTCAGCACCTCACTGTACCGCAAGCCCACAGATAACCTCACGATGCTCCACTTCTCCAGCTTCCACCCTAAACACGTTAACGAAGCCATCCCCTATGGACAAGCCCTCCGTATACACAGGATCTGCTCAGATGAGGAGGATCGCAACAGACACCTCCAGACGCTGAAAGATGCCCTCATAAGAACAGGATATGGCGCTCGACTCATCGATCGATAGTTCCAACGCGCCACAGCGAAAAATCGCACCAACCTCCTCAGAAGACAAACACGAGACACGGCAGACAAAGTACCCTTCATCGTCCAGTACTTCCCCGGAGCGGAGAAGCTATGACATCTTCTCCAGAGCCTTCAACATGTCATTGATGAAGACAAACATCTCACCAAGGCCATCCCCACACCCCTACTTCTTGCCTTCAAACAACAGCACAACCACAAACAGACCATTGTCCGCAGCAAACTACCCAGCCTTCAGGAGAACAGTGACCACGACACCACACAACCCTGCCACAGCAACCTCTGCAAGACGTGCCGGATCATCGACATGGATGCCATCATCTCACGTGAGAGCACCATCCACCAGGTACACGGTAAATACACTTGCAACTCGACCAACGTTGTCTACCTCCATACACTGCAGGAAAGGATGCCCCGAGACATGGTACATTGGGGAGACCATGCAGACGCTACGACAACAGATGAATGAACACCGCTCGACAATCACCAGGCAAGAGTGTTCTCTTCCTGTTGGGGAACACTTCAGCAGTCACGGGCATTCGGCCTCTGATCTTCGAGTAAGCGTTCTCCAAGGCAGCCTTCACGACATGCGACAGCGCAGAGTCTCTGAGCAGAGACTGATAGCCAAGTTCCGCACACATGAGGACGGCCTCAACCAGGATCTTGGGTTCATGTCACACTATCTGTAATCCACGACTTGCCTGTGCTTGCAAAATCTCACTAACTGTCCTGTCTGGAGACAATATATATCTCTTTAACCTGTGCTTAACCCTCCCTCCACTCACATTGTCTGTATCTTTGAGACTTAATTACCTGTAAAGACTCGCATTCCAACCATTATTTTGTAAATTGAGTTTGTGTCTTTATATGCCCTGTTTGTGAACAGAACTCCCACTCACCTGATGAAGGAGCAGCGCTCCGAAAGCTAGTGGCTTTTGCTACCAAATAAACCTGTTGGACTTTAACCTGGTGTTGTGAGACTTCTTGCTGCACTCTTAAAGTGCCATATTCTCCTCTTAAAGGGACAGCTCCCTCCAGGGGAACACATTTCAATAACTGCTGCTTTAATACTAACTTATATTTCTTCTCCCATTGCTCTTCTCTGTTGTATATCATTCCAAACATTTAAAATCCAGACGTGTAATTTAAAAGAGACTTATATTGGGCACATTTCCCAACACCAAGTCTCACTTTCCACCGAGGAGGAGGCCATTCGGTCCCTCGAGTCTGTTCCATCATTCAGCTAATTCATGACTGATCTGGGTCACCTACCTTGAATCTGTTAATACCCTTTGCCTGGAGAAAATTAATCAACCACAGTGAGGCCAGCACTGGATGAGGCTGGGAGCCATATGTCTCCCTTTGGAACGCTCCACCCCACTGTGGACTGTGGATGCTCACTCGATGAGCATAGTCCAGGCAGAAATCAATAGGACTTTGGGTGCCAAAGGAGATGGGGATAATGCAGGGAGGTGGAGTTGAGGTAGATGATTAGTCATGATCTTATTGAATGGCAGGACAGGCTTGAGGGCCCGAATGGTCTACACTAGCTCCGATTGAGAGAGCTGTATGCCCTTGAAGAAGTGAAACCAATCAAGGCACTGTTTTGTTTTTAAATCTTTTTGAGTCCAAAGTGACTGAATTATTCTGCCACCTTGTCTCTGTCACTTCTCTGGGCTAATCCCATGATCCAGGAATGTCTCCTTTGGTTAATGTTGTCCCTTGTACTTCTACCTGACAGGGGAGTTGGCACTTCCTCCACAGCAGATATGGCGGATTGGCAGTCACACTTTCGGAATAAAGATGAGGAGGATCCAGAGGAGGCAGAGGAAAACGAAGGTAGGTCAAATGTGAACCCGAGGTTTACAACGGCACGGTGGCACAGTGGTTAGCACTGCTGCCTCACAGCGCCAGGGACCCGGGTTCAATTCCCGGCTTTGGTCACTGTGTAGAGTTTGCACATTCCCCCCGTGTCTGTGTAGGTTTCCTCTGGGTCCTCTGGTTTCCTCCCACAGTCCAAAGATGTGCGAGTTAGATGTATTGTCCATGCTAAATTGCACCTCAGTGTCAGGGGGGCTAGCTAGGGTAAATGCATGGGGATAGGGCCTGGTGGGATTGTGGTCAGAGCAGACTTGATAGAACATAGAACAGTACAGCACAGAACAGGCCCTTCAGCCCACGATGTTGTGCCGAGCTTTATCTGAAACCAAGATCAAGCTATCCCACTCCCTATCATCCTGGTGTGCTCCATGTGCCTATCCAATAACTGTTTAAATGTTCCTAAAGTGTCTGACTCCACTATCACTGCAGGCAGTCCATTCCACACCCCAACCACTCTCTGCGTAAAGAACCTACCTCGGACATCCTTCCTATATCTCCCACCATGAACCCTATCGTTATGCCCCCTTGTAATAGCTCCATCCACCCGAGGAAATAGTCTTTGAACGTTCACTCTATCTATCCCCTTCATCATTTTATAAACCTCTATTAAGTCTCCCCTCAACCTCCTCCGCTCCAGAGAGAACAACCCTAGATCCCTCAACCTTTCCTCATAAGACCTACCCCCCAAACCAGGCAGCATCCTGGTAAATCTCCTTTGCACTCTTTCCAGCGCTTCCACATCCTTCTTATAGTGAGGTGATCAGAACTGCACACAATATTCCAAATGTGGTCTCACCAAGGTCCTGTACAGTTGCAGCATAACCCCACGGCTCTTAAACTCCAACCCCCTGTTAATAAACGCTAACACACTATAGGCCTTCTTCACAGCTCTATCCACTTGAGTGGCAACCTTCAGAGATCTGTGGATATGGACCCCAAGATCTCTCTGTTCCTCCACAGTCTTCAGAACCCTACCTTTGACCTGATGGGCCAAATGGCCTCCTTCTGCACTGTAGGATTCTACGATTCTAACATGCTGTACACCTCTAGATAATAAGAACATTCGAGGCTGATGAGACGGGTTTTTGATAGGAGAGAGAAACAGGCAGGGAAGTGGAGTTAAGGCCACAATCAAATCAGCCTTGATCTCATTGAATGGTGGAGCATTCCTGTTCCTATTTATTATGTTTAAGTACAACACACTGCGCACGTTTTGATAATTCTAATCCTGACCTGAAACCATAGCCTCGCCAGTGCTTCACCCAGATGTTATATAGGGTGGCACAGTGGTTAGCACTACTGCTTCACAGCGCCAGGGATCCGTGTTTGACTCTCGGCTTGGGTGACTGTGCGGAGTCTGCACATTCTCCCCGTGTCTGTGTGGGTTTCCTCCAGGTGCTCCAGTTTCCTCCGGAAAGATGTGCTGGTTAGGTGCATTGGTCCTCTGGTTCTTGATCCTTCCACCAATGGGAACAGTTTCTCCCTCTTGACTCTGTCCAGATCCCTCGTGATTTTGAACTTTTCCAAGGAAAACAGTTCCAACTTCTCCAATCTATCCACATAACTGAAGTCCCTCATCCCTGGAACCACCTGGACCTTTTCTGAAGCCGTCATATCTTTCCTAAATTGCAATCTCCAGAATTGGACGCAATACTCCAGTTGATGCTGGACCAGTGTTTTGTAAAAATTCATTTTCACTCCCTTGCTGTTGTACTCTGTGCTGTTATTTATAAAGACCAAGATCCCATGTGCCTTTTTATCCACTTTCTCAACTTGTCCTGCCACCTTCAGTGATTTATGCACATATACACCCAGGTCTCTCTGCTCCAGCACCCACTTTAGAATTGTTTGTTTTATTTTATATTGTGTCCTATGCATTCTTCCAACCAAAATGAATCAGAAAGAGGCTATTCGGCCCATCGAGTCTGCACCGACCACAATCCCACCCAGGCCCTACCCCCACATCCCTACATATTTACCCACTACTCCCTCTAACCTACGCATCTCAGGACACTAAGGGCAATTTTTAGCATGGCCAATCAACCTAACCCGCACATCTTTGGACTATGGGAGGAAACCGGAGCACCCGGAGGAAACCCACGCAGACACGAGGAGAATGTGCAAACTCCACACAGATAGTGACCCAAGCCGGGAATCGAACCCAGGTCCCTGGAGCTGTGAAGCAGCAGTGCTAACCACTGTGCTACCGTGCCGAATCATTTTACGTTTCTCAGCATTACATTTAATCTGATACTTGTCCATTCCATCAGCCCCGTCTTTGTCCTCTTCAAGTTTAACACTATCTCCCTGACAGTTCACAGTACTTCCAAGTCTTTCTTAATTCAATTTTTGCAAACACATTTCCAGCTTCATGACAGGTGGCACAGTGAAGGTATTCCTCCCATGTGACTCAGCCACAACTTCAGAAAGATCTGAATCCTTTCTCTCTCCACAGACACTGCCAGACCTGCTGAATTTTTCCAGCATTTTCCATTTTTATTTCAGATTTCCAGCATCCCCAGTTATTTGATTTTATTAGATGAGTAAAACGCTATCATTAAGAAACCCACCAACGCCTCTATTTTCTGAGGAGACTAAGGAAATACAACTGGAAGAATGCTTTCGATGATGCATCTGTAGGTGTTGGTGAGAGTCGTATGTCCGCAGATAGAAAGCATCCTTTCTGGTTGTATCACAGCTTGGTATGGGCTCCTGCTCTGCCCAAAACCGCAAGGAACTACAAAAGGTCGTGAAGGTAGCCCAATCCATCACACAAACCAGCCTCCCATCCATTGACTCTGTCTACACTTCCCGCTGCCTTGGCAAAGCAGCCAGCATAATTAAGGACCCCACGCACCCCGGACATTCTCTCTTCCACCTTCTCCCATCGGGAAAAAGATGCAAAAGTCTGAGATCATAGTACCAACCGACTCAAAAACAGTTTCTTAGGATCATAGAATCCTACAGTGCAGGAGGAGGCCATTTGTCCCATCGAGCCCGCACCGCCAACTATCCCACCCAGGCCCTATCCCCGTAACCCCACATATTTACCCTGCTAATCCCCCTGACACTAAGGGACAATTTAGTATAGCCAATCAACCTAACCCGCACATCATTGGACTGTGGGAGGAAACCCACGCAGACACGGGGAAAATGTGCAGACTCCACACAGACTTTCACCCAAGCCGGGAATTGAACCCGGGTCCCTGGCGCTGTGAGGCAGCAGTGCTAATCACTGTGCCACCGTGCACCCCTGCTACCATCAGACTTTTGAATGGACCTACCTCGCATTAAGTTGATATTTCTCTTCACCCGAGCTCTGACTAACACTACATTCTGCACTCTCTCCTTTCCTTCTCTATGAATGGTATATTTTGTCTATATAGCGTGCAAGAAACTATACTTTTCACTGTATACTAATCCACGTGACAATAAATCAAATCAAACCAGGGTGACACCCTCCCCCCCAACCCCTGCAGTCTTTCCGGGGCCTTCTCTGAGTGATGTCACTGCGGTTCTAGCGGTTAGAAGGTGTTGAGCCACAGCTATCGATTTTTTTTTACAAAAGAGAATGTATTACATCCACTCACAGAGATGCCCAGCTGTTACAAACACCATAAATCCCTCCTAATACAAAGAAGCGTGTAGTGGTTGGAGAATGATCACAACCTGCGATTACTCAGTTTTGTCACTGGCCGCTCTTTTCTATCAGTTAAGGTTGTGACGTGTTGATTTATGTTTCAGAGGACGTTCGATACGCAGGCAGGGACAGCTTAGTCTTCCTCATTGATGCTTCGGAGGCCATGTTTGAAATGAATGGTGAGGCCACTTCAGCATTCGACATGACTATTCAGGTAAGAGGAGACCAGTGACAGTGCTGTAGGTGACAGTCGTTAAGTATGTTCAGGGCTGAGGTAGACAGATTTTTAATCAGTCAGGGAATCGAGGGTCTTGGGGATAAGGCGGGAAAGTGGAGTTGAGGATTATCACATCAGATCAGTCATGATCTCATTGAATGGTGGAACAGACTCGATGGGCTGAATGGCCTCCTTCTGTTCCTATGCCTGATACTCTAATGGTCCTATAAAACCTGTCTCTCCCTCACATCTCTGAGAGACACACACACAGTCCCTCTTCTTGAAAACATTCAAGGCACATTTTTACCTCAAAAAAGGTTTTTGAAATTTGTCCTGATGTTTTTCAAAAATACTGTGAAGAAAATCTACCGTGCAAAAGGGACAGCACGGTGGCACAGTGGTTAGCACTGCTGCTTCACAGTGCCAGGGACCCAGGTTCGATTCCCGGCTTGGGTCACTGTCTGTGGAGTTTGCATGTTATCCCTGTGTCTGTGTGTGCTGAGTGTTTTAAGAACATAAGAACAAAAGAAATAGGAGCAGGAGTAGGCCATCTAGCCCCTCAAGCCGGCCCCGCCATTCAGTAAGATCATGGCTGATCTGATAGTGGTTTAGTTCCACTGACCCGCCCACTCCCCATAACCCTTAATTCCCTTCTTGATCAGAAATCTATCTACCTGTGACTTAAACATATTTAATGAGGTAGCCTCCACTGCTTCAATGGGCAGAGATTCCCTACCCTCTGAGAGAAGAAGTTCCTCCTCAACTCTGTCCTAAACTGACTCCCCCTTATTTTGAGGCTGTGTCCTCTAGTTCTTGTTTCCTTTCTAAGTGGAAAGAATCTCTCTGCCTCTACCCTCTCTAGCCCCTTCATTATCTTATATGTCTCTATAAGATCTCCCCTCAGCCTTCTAAACTCCAACGAGTACAGGCCCAATCGACTCAATCTCTCCTCATAAGCTAACCCCCTCATCTCCGGTATCAACCTGGTCAACCTTCTCTGTACTCCCTCCAAGGCCAATACATCCTTCCGCAAAGGTCGGTTGATAGTGCTGCTGACTGATTAGACTCTCTCTACTTGCAGTGTGTCCACAGGGTTTACACCAGTAAGATTATTAGCAGCGACCGTGACCTTCTGGCTGTCGTGTTCTTCGGGACTCAGAAGCACAAGAACTCTGTTGACTTCAAGCATGTTTATGTCCTCCACGACTTGGACACACCAGGCAAGTTTATCCCCCAGATCTGGAGCAAGTCCGTTTAAACTCGGTGTGGGGTATGTCCCTCCCTTGGGACTCTGCTCTGTGCACGTTGTGGTGTAGGTACGCAGCTGGGAGCAGTAAAGTGACAATAACCAGGCAATCTGATTCAGTGATGTTGATTGAGAAGTAACTATTGGCCGGAATACTGGGAATACACTTCAGAAGTATTGACTGTAAAGCGTTTTGGGACATCTGGGATTGGGAAAGGCCCTATATCAATGCAATTGGTGCTTTTTGGTTGCACTTTTCACATTTACCCACCGTTTTCTCATTGGATCACTGATATGAAGAGCAGGCAACAGGCATGATGGACTGAATCCTCATCATAGAATCCTACAGTGCAGAAAGAGGCCATTTGAGCCAGTACTGACAACAATCCCAGGCCCTATCCCCGCAACCCCATGTCTTTACCCTGCTAATCCCCTGACACTAAGGGTTAATTTAGCATGGCCATTCCACCTAACTGTACGTCTTTCAGACTGTGGGAGGAAACCAGAGCACCCAGAAGAAACCCACGGGGAGAATGTGCAGACTCCACGCAGACAATGACCTGAGGCCGGAATTGAACCCGGGCCCCTGGCGCAGTGAGATGGCAGTGCTATCCACTGTGCCACCCGTGGCACCATGTATGTAAAATTCGATATTTCCTTGATCCCATTTCCTTTGTACCTCTGTCCAGTTGGATTAACATCCTTTCTGCCTCAACCACAAAACTTGAAAATAAATTTCACATGTTTACAACTCACAATTCTCCAGGACTTGTCTGAACCACAGGAACGGAATGAACATTCTGCTAATAAGAATAGTCTCTATGAAATTCCAGATTAAATGCCCATTCTTGGACCTAATTGCTAATTACCGCAATCTCAGCCCGTCCAGAGCCGCTAAGTGGACGGCTCAAGTCCAGATGAGATTCTGTTTCCATGGAGCAGAACATGTGTCTCCTCGAGCCTACTTCCACTGGAGGTGTGGGGAACTCTGGCTGGCATGAGGCACCATTTTGCAGGACAGCTCAGACTGAGGTTCAAAACGCACAAGTTCTTGGATGCATTGTTTTGAGGTCCTGGTGGAATAGAAATATTGTGGTTACAAATGCAGGTCAGATGCTGGGAACTCTGCGGGGAGTAACTCACCTTCTGACTCCCCCAATATCTGTCCACCATCTACAGGGCACAAGTCAGGAGTGTAATGGAATACCCACTTGCCCGGATGAGTGCGGCTCGAACAACACGCAAGAAACTCGACACCATCCAGGACAAAGCGGTCCACTTGATTGGCATCACATCTACCACCTTCAACACTCTCACTCTCCTCCACCGAGTGGCAGCCGTGTGTACCATCTGTAAGATGCTCTGCAGCAACTCACCTAAGGCTCCTTCAACAGGATAAAGTAGACGTGGAGCGGATGCTTCTGCCGGTGGGGCATTCTAGGACGAGAGGTCATAGTCTTAGGATAAGGGGCAGCAAATTTAAAACAGAGTTGAGGAGAAACTACTTCTCCCAAAGGCTTGTGAAACTCTGGAATTCGCTGCCCCAAAGTGCGGCAGATGCTGGGACAGTGAGTAAAATTAAGGAGGAGTTAGACAGATTTTTAATTGGGAATGGGTTGAAAGGTTATGGGGAGAAGGCAGGAAAATGGGGATGAGGAGCATATCAGCCATGATTGAATGGCGGAGCAGACCCGATGGGCCAAATGGCCTAATTCTGCTCCTATATCTTATCAACTTATGAACAGCACCTTCCAAACCCATGACTTCTACCATCTAGAAGGAAAAAGGCAGCACATATCTTGGAACTCCGCCACCTGCAAGTTCCCCTTCAAGCCACTCACCATCCTGACTTGGAAATATATCAGCTGTTCCTTCACTGTCACTGGGTCAAAATCCTGGAAGTTCCTCCCTAACAGCACTGTGGGTGTGCCTACACCACAGGGACTGCAGCGGTTCAAGATGGCGGCTCACCACCTACTTTCTCGAGGGCAATAAGAGATGGTCTAGCCAGCAACGCCCACATCCTATAAAAGAAAAATTAAAAAGCCAAGAGGAGGAGGAGAGTTCTAGCCCCAGGATCCTTAAGTTTGAAAGTGTAAGAGCAGGTTTCTGAGGCCTCTGTCCCTAATAGGTCATCATCCTGTATCTATGTAAAAAGAACATGGGCCATTTCCTGTTTTTTATTCATTTGTGGGACACGGGCGTCGCTGGCTGGCCAGCATTTATTGCCCATCCCTAGTTGCCCTTGGAGGGCAGTTGAGAGTCAACCACATTGCTGTGGCTCTGGAGTCACATGTAGGCCAGACCAGGTAAGGACGGCAGATTTCCTTCCCTAAAGGACATTAGTGAACCAGATAGGTTTTTCTGACAATCGACCATGGTTCATGGTCATCAGTGGATTCTTAATTCCAGATTTAAAAAAAATTGAATTCAAATTCCACCGTCTGCCGTGGCGCCATTCGAACCCGGGTCCCCGGAACATTAGCTGAGTTTCTGGGTTAAGAGTCTAGCGATAATACCACTGGACCATCGCCTCCCCTGGTGTGTTTAATAGATTGATGTTCTAATCTGACTCTCTCTGTCTGGGCTCAGGTGCTAAGCGAGTACTGGAGTTGGACCAGTATGAGGGGGAGAAGGGGAACAAGTCCTTCAAGAAGAACATAGGCCACAGTGCCGATGACTCGTTGAGTGATGCTCTCTGGGTCTGCTCCAATCTCTTCAGTGACGTCACGCTGAAACTGAGCCACAAGCGCATCATGCTGTTCACCAACAATGACAACCCACATGCTAAAGACAGCTCCAAAGCACGACTGACCAGAACAAAGGCCAATGACCTGCGAGAGACAGGTAGGCAAACCACTGTTACCATCAAGCATTTGTCAGCGACTGGTTCAAAGATGTTGAATCACAAAGTCCTCACTTAAGATTGCAGTTGCATTGCCGTGAAGTGCAACTTTATGTGAAACAACTTTAAACAAATCAGGTTTTCCCATTAAAACCAATGTAAAAGCTGTCTTTAGAGTCTAGGACATTTCTCAATATGATAACCTGTGAGTGAAAATATTTAACGTTGCTGAATTACTATAGCGGTCGATGAAATAACTTTTGAAATGAAATCAATTTAAAGATATAAATATACTTCGCTCCGGTTTTCTGCCCATCATGCTTGCCGAATCTCCCACGTGCCACACATTCCACTCGCTGACCCTCCCTGTCGTTGCCCCTCCAGCTCCCCGCCTCTTCCACTCCCTCACCTTTCCTCTTGCTACCAGCCCTCTGGCTTATGGCCGCCGCCCCCCCCTCCGATCCTTGACCCTCTGGGTCACTGCAGACCCTCTTCCTCAGCTTGTCACCTGAGAGCAGAGATTTCAGAGGGTTATCGGACTGGGGTGCAGGTCGCAGAGACGGGGAGGGCTGAGGCAATGGATGGATTTGACAAGATTGAAAATAGTGCTTCGCACAAAATTGGAGCGTAAGTAGGCCATTTGGCCCCTCCCGCCTGCTGTGCCGTTCAATGAGATCATGCCTTCATAGAAATCATAGAAACCCTACAGTGCAGAAGGAGGCCATTTGGCCCATCGAGTCTGCACCGACCACAATCCCACCCAGGTCCTACCCCCACATATTTACCCGCAAATCCCTCTAACCTACGCATCTTAGGACTCTAAGGGGCAATTTTAGCATGGCCAATCAACCTAACCCGCACATCTTTGGACTGTGGGAGGAAACCGGAGCACCCGGAGGAAACCAACGCAGACACGAGGAGAATGTGCAAACTCCACGCAGACAGTGACCCGAGCCGGGAATCGAACCCGGGACCCTGGATCTGTGAAGCTGCAGTGCTGACCACTGCGCTACCGTGCCGCCCTTGTACGTTTGTATTTCAAATTCCACATTCCTATCTACCCACAATAATCTTTGATTCCCTCGCCTAACAAGAATCTCTCTACCTCTGCCTTAAAGATTTTCAGTGACCCCCCATTGTCTTCTGAGACAGAGGCCGGAATTTTACCGGCACGCCTGCCCTGATTCCAGGGGTGGGTGAGGCTCGGAGAACGGCATACTCCGTTAGCCTCGGGCGGGATCGTGCGAACCTCGAGCGGACGTGCCAGTAAATTCCGGCCAGAGAGTTCCAAAGTCATGCAACCCTCTGAAAGAAAACAATTCTCTCCATCTCTGTCCTAAAAGGGCAACCACTAATTTCAAAACAGAGCCCACTCGTTCTGGACTCTCCCACAAGAAGAAACATCCTTTCCATGCCCACCTTGTCCAGACCGTTCAGGATCTCAGTTACTTCAATCAAGTCACCCCTCACCCTTCTAAACTCCAGTGGAAACAAGCCCAGTCTGCCCAACCTTTTCCCATAAGATAAACCGCTCGTTCCAGCTACCGATCCAGCAAACCCCCTCTGAAACGTCTCCAACTCATTTACACACTTCCTTAGAATCCCATGGAATCCCTACAGTGCAGAAGGAGGCCATTTGGTCCATCAAGCCTGCACCAACCACAATTGCACACGGGCCCTATTCCTGTAACCCCACATATTTACCCTGCTAATGCGCCTGACATTAGGGACAATTTAGCATAGCCAATCAACCTAACCTGCACGTCTTTGGAGTGTGGGAGGAAACCGGAGCACCCGGAGGAAACCCACGCAGACACGGGGAGAAAGTGCAAACTCCACAGACAGTGACCCAAAGCTGGAATTGAACCCGGGGGTTCGTGGCGCTGTGAGGTAGCAGTGCTAACCGCTGTGCCACCATACCTTCAATAAGACAAAAACTGCACACAGTATTTGAGATGCGGTCTCACCAATGCCCTGTGTAACTGAAGCATACCATCCTTACTTTTGTGTTCAATTCCTTTTGTAATAAGGAATAACATTCTATTAGCCTTCTCATTTACATGCTGTACCTGCATACTAACTTTTCGTGATTCAAGCACAGGAACACCTAGATCCCTCTGCACCTCGGCATTCTGCAATTATTCTCCATTTAAGTAATGCTGATTTTTTTATTCTTCCTGCTAAAGTGAACAACTTCACATTTTCCCACATTATACTCCATCTGCCAGATTTTTGCCCACTCAACCTATCTGTATTCATCTGCAAACTCACGTCCCCTTCACAACATACTTTCCTATCTATCATTGTACTGTCTGCAAATGTATCTCCCATGTCTTTGCTTCCCTCATCTAAGCCATTGATGTAAAAGGTTGAGGCCCCAGCACAGACCTCTACAAGACTCTGCTCATGACCTCCTGCCCTGCCAATCAGACAAAGACCCATTTATACATACTCTCTGTTTTCTGCCAGCCAGCCAGTCTTCTATCTAGGCTCAAATGTTACCCCCTACATCGTGAGCTTTTATTTTTCACAATAATCTTTGATGCTTATCAAATGCTTATGAGAGGCATGGACGGTGTGGATAGTCAGATGCTCTTTTCTAGGGTAGGAAAGTCAGGTACTAGGAGACATAGGTTTAAAGTGCATGGGGGAAAAGTTTAGAGGAGATGTGCCGAGGCAATTTTTTTTACACAGAAGGTGATGAATGTCTGGAACGCGCTGCCCGGGGAGGTGGTGGGAGCGGGTACGATTGCGGCATTTACGGGGCAACTAGACGAATACATGAATAGGATGGGAATGGAAGGATACGGGCTCCGTAAGTGCATACGGTTTTAGTTTAGACAGGCATCATGATCGGCGCAAGCTTGGAGGGCCGAAGAGCCTGTTCCTGTGCTGTACTTTTCTTTGTTCTTCTTGCTTTGCTTTCTGGAAATTGAAGTACAGCACATCTACAGGTTCCCCTTTATCCACAGTATATGGTACTCCTTCAAAGAATGCCATTAAGTTGGCTAAACATAATTTCCCTTTCACAAAATCATGCTGACTTTTCCCAATTACCTTGGGATTTTATAAGTGTCCAGCTATAGCCTCCTTCATAGAATCATAGAAACCCTACAACACAAAAAGAAGCCATTCGGCCCATCGAGTCTGCACCGACCACAATCCCACCCAGGCCCTACCCCCACATCCCTACATATTTACCCACTAATCCCTCTAACCTACGCATCTCAGGACACTAAGGGCAATTTTAGCATGGCAAATCAACCTAACCCGCGCATCTTTGGACTTAACAATCAATTCTAACAATTTTCCCACGGCAGATGTCAAGCTAACTGGCCTATAATTTCCTGTTTTTGGCCTCCCTCCCTTCTTGAATAGAGGGGTTATATTTGCCACTTTCCAATTTGATGGAAACTTTCCAGAATCTAGAGAATTTTGCAAAATTAACACCAATGTATCTACCACCTCATTTGTTCAAGACCCTAGGATGAAGTCTATCAGGACCCGGAGACTTGCCAGCCTTAGCTCCATCAGTTTGCTCAAACCACTTCTCTAATGATTGTAATTTCACCAAGTTCCTCTCCCCTTTCCACCTCCAGATTTACAGATATTTCTGGAATGTTTATGTATCCTCTCCAGTGAAGACAAAATCCAAATATGTGTTCATTTTGTTGGCCATCTTCCTATTATCTACGATTGTCTACCCATTGGGGGACGTGGTGGCACAGTGGTTAGCACTGCTGCCTCACAGCACCAGAGACCCGGTTTGATTCCCGGCTTGGGTGACAGCCTGTGTGGAGTCTGCATGTTCTCCTCATGTCTGCGTGGGTTTCCTCCGGGTGCTCCGGTTTCCTCCCACAGTCCAAAGATGTGCAGGTTAGATGGATTGGCCATGCTAAATTGCCCCTTAGTGTCCAAAAATGTGTAGAATCATAGAATCCCTATAGTGCAGGAGGAGACCATTCGGCCCATTGAGTCTTCACTGACAATCCCACCCAGGCCCTATCCCCATAACCTTATGTATTTACCCAGCTAATTCCCCTGATACTGTAGGTTAGGTGGATTAGCCATGGTCAATGCATGGGGTTACAGGGATAAATCGATTGGGTGGACCTGAGTAAGATGTTTTTTCGGAGAGTCGGTGCAGACTCAATGGGCTGAATGGTCTCCTCCTGCACTGTAGGGATTCTATGGTTCATTCTCACTCTCTAGAGGACTCACTTAACTTGCTAATTTCCTGTTTAAACACCTGTAGAAACACATGCTATAAGTTTTCACATTTCTAGCCATCTTCCTCTCATAGTCTAATTTCTTTCTCCTGATTAACCTTTGGTCATTCTCTGCTGTTCTTCACATTCTAACCAATCCTCTGGCCTGCAGTTATATGCTTAAGTTTGACAGTTTCCTTAACTTCTTTAGTTAACCACAGAAGTGGGTCCTCCCCCTCCAAATCTTTTTAATAGTAGAAATTTGCTTATTCAGAATATTCTGAAATAGCCCCTTAAATGTCTGCCACTGCTTGTCTATTGATCTGTCCCCTAGCCTAATCTCCCAGTTCATTTAGCTAGCACAACTTTCATGCCCACATAGTTGCCTTTATTTAAGTTTAAAATACTAGCCTTAGGCCCACTCTTCTCCCTTTCAAACTATTCAGTCGTGTTGAAGCAGAGTTAGACAGTGTAGTGGCCAGACCAGTGTTGTACTGTGCATTGGAGCTTCATCGAACAACCCCTTCACTGCTTCCACTGTCCTGATTGTCACCTGAAGCGTGGTTCTGTAGGGATGGCCAGAAGGCTGTTTCCAACATGGGTTGGTGTCCTGCCAGCCAGCATCTAAAGGGAAAGGGTAACTAAAGGGAAGGGTAAGACCTGCAGTCCACGCCAGCTTGCCCTGTGACGTGATGGTACGAAGACCGGAACTAAACACTTCTTCCTCTCTTTCCTCATTCTATCCCTCCACCCCCCCCCGCCCCCCACCCCCCTCCCCCCCGCCCCTTCCCCCACAGTCACCGACATAGTCTGCTAATCAAGGCAAATAAACAGGCCCAAAGTCAAACCCGTCAGGCAACCAAAACCAGTCTAGGAGATCACAGATCAAATCTGATTTTTTGTACTTCACAATCTTTACCCTCGTCAAGAACTGGGTCTAGCTCCAACTTAAAGAATCTGAGAAACGTTGCAGGGAAAATTGCTGATCATTTTTGTCAAAAGACTGGGCGGAATTTTCCCGTCCCGCCCACCACGGGAATCGTAGCGAGCGGGACATGGACCCTGGGGGGTGAGCGTGGCTTTAAAATCCCGCCCATTATCTCGCGAGCAATAATAACAGAAGCTTTGCCTATTGCTGCTATGCTGTGAATGGCGTGTCTTTGTCTCTGCCCTTGTCTGTGTACAGGTATCATCCTTGACCTGATGCATCTGAAGAAGCCTGGTGGGTTTGACATGTCTCTCTTTTACTGCGACATTGTCAGTGTATCAGAGGATGGGGATGCAGCTGTGCAAGGCGAGGGGTCAGCCAGGTTGGACGATCTGCTTCGGAAAGTGTGGGACAAGGACTACAAGAAGAGGACCGTCACCAGGTCAGCAGTCACTCAGAGTAGCACCGCGTCTCCTGGGTCCTCGGAGAGTTACTAATGTACTCCCTGCGGACCTTGGCAGACAGAACGTCCGTGTTCATGCACACAATCTGCTCAAATGTACGGACGATCTTCATTGATTAGGCACTCAGGGCATGTTTCCACTCGCAGGGAAGAGCGAAACCAGAAGCCGTCAACACCAGGTAGTGACCAGGCCAGGAATGCAGGAGAAATTTCTTTACCCAGAGAATGATGGGAATGTGGAACTTGGCTACCACAGGGTTGTAATGAATGGTGTAGCTGCGTTTAGGGAGAAGCTGGATGAGCATGAGAGAGAAAATCATTGGCCGGTTACGCTGATAACGCGAAAGGGAGAGGGGAGGGAGAAAGTTCATAGGAAGCGGAAATACTGGCATGCAGCTGTTGGGCTGAATGGCCTGTTTCTCTGCTGCATCTCTTATGTTGAAACATCATAAAGTGCATCATGTTACTTTGACAGGAATCGGCCATACAAAGAATTGAGTACAGCACAGGAACAGGCCCTTCAGCCCTCCAAGTCTGCGTCTGGACACAGGATGCCTTTCTAAACTAAAGACCTTTTGTCTCTACGCGGTCCGTATCCCTCCATTCCCGGCCTATTCATGTATCTGTTAAACGTTGCTATTGTATCTGCTTCTACCACCTCCTCTGGCAGTGAGTTCCAGGCACTTACCACCCTCTGTGTAAAAAAACTTGCCTCTCACATCTCCTTTAAACTTTCCCCCTTTTGCCTTAAACCTCTGTCCCCTAGTAATTGACATTTCTACCCTGGGAAAAAGACTCTGACTATCCATTCTATCCACGCCTCTCATAATCTTGTAGACTTCTATCAGGTCGCCCCTCAGCCTCTGACGTTCAAATGAAAACAAATCAAGTTTGTCCAATCTCTCCTCATAGCTGATACCCTCCAAACCAGGCAACATCCTGGTAAACTTTTAATGTGGCGATCAGAACTGTATGCAATATTCCAAACATGCCCTAACTAAAGCTCTATACAGCTGCAACTTGACCTGCCAAATTTTGCACCCTATGGCCCAACCGATGAAGGCAAGCATGCCATACGCCATCTTGACCACCTTATCCACTTGTGTTGCCACTTTCAGGGAACTGTGGACCTGTACGCCCAGATCCCTCTGCATGTTAATGCTTCTAAGGGTCCTGCCATTTACTGTGTATTTCCCTACTGCATTGGACCTTTCAAAATGCATCATCTTTGATTTGATTTGATTTATTATTGTCACATGTATTGGTATACAGTGAAAAGTATTGTTTCTTGCGCACTATACCGACAACGCATACCATTCATAGAGAAGGAAAGGAGAGAGTGAAAAATGTTTCAGCCATAGCTAGGATGTAGAGAAATATCAACTTAATGCAAGGTAGGTCCATTCAAAAGTCTGATGGCAGCAGGGAAGAAGCTGTTCTCGAGTCAGTTGGTACGTGACCGTATCTTTTGGTGGAAGAGAGAATGTCCGGGGTGTGTGGGGTCCTTGATTATGCTGACTGCTTTGCTGAGGCAGCGGGAAGTATAGACAGAGTCAATGGATGGGAGGCTGGTTTGCGTGATGGATTGGGCTACATTCACAACCTTTTGTAGTTTCTTGTGGTCTTGGGCAGAGCAGGATCCATACCAAGCTGTGATACAACCAGAAAGAATGCTTTCTATGGTGTATCTGTAAAAGTTGGTGAGAGTCGTAGTGGACATAGCAAATTTCCTTTGTCTTCTGAGAAAACAGAGGCGCATTCGTCTGGATTAAATTCCATCTTAGTCATGATGTGGAGATGCCGGTGTTGGGCTGGGGTGAACACAGTAAGAGTTTTAACAACACCAGGTTAAAGTCCAACAGGTTTATTTGGTAGCAAACACCATTAGCTTTCGGAGCGCTGCTCCTTCGTCAGATGGAGTGGAAATGTGCTCTCAACCAGGGCACAGAGACACAAAATCAAGTTACAGAATACTGAGTAGAATGCGATTCCCTACAACCAACCAGATCTTAAAGATACCGACAATGTGAGTGGAGGGAGCATTAAGCGCAGGTTAAAGAGATGTGTATTGTCTCCAGACAGGACAGCCAGTGAGATTCTGCAAGTCCAGGAGGCAAACTGTGGGGGTTACTGATAATGTGACATAAATCCAACATCCCGGTTTAGGCCGTCCTCATGTGTGCGGAACTTGGCTATCAGTTTCTGCTCAGCGACTCTGCGCTGTCGTGTGTCATGAAGGCCGCCTTGGGGAACGCTTACCTGAAGATCAGAGGCTGAATGCCCCTGACTGCTGAAGTGCTCCCCCACAGGAAGAGAACAGTCTTGCCTGGTGATTGTCGAGCGGTGTTCATTCATCCGTTGTCGTAGCGTCTGCTAAGGCTTTCCCAATGTACCATGCCTCGGGACATCCTTTCCTGCAGCGTATCAGGGAGACAACGTTGGCCGAGTTGCAAGAGTAGGTACCGTGTACCTGGAGACTGTCTGTATACAATACACATCTCTTTAACCTGTGCTTAATGCTCCCTCCACCCACATTGTCTGTATCTTTAAGATCTGGTTGGTTGTAGGGATTCGCATTCTAATCAGTATTCTGTAACTTGATCTTTGTGTCTCTGTGCCCTGTTTGAGAGCACATTTCCACTCCATCTGATGAAGGAGCAGCGCTCCGAAAGCTAATGGTGTTTGCTACCAAATAAACCTGTTGGACTTTAACCTGGTGTTGTTAAAACTCTTATTAAATTCCATCTGCCCTTTCTCCGCCCAAGTCTATCCAGACTATCTATATCCTGCTGCATCCTCTGACAATCCTCCTCACAAACATTGGTAAACATAGCAACTATTTTCCACACACACTTGAACAGTGAGATAATGACCAGATCTGTTTTTTGGAGGTTAATTTGACAGGACAGAGCTTCCCTGCTCTCCAAAGTAAAGTTTATTTATTAGTCACAAGTAAGGCTTACATTAACACTGCAATGAAGTTACTGTGAAATTCCCCTTGTTGCCACAGCCTGTTCGGGTCAATGCACCCTAACCAGCACATCTTTCAGAACGTGGGAGGAAACCGGAGCACCCGGAGGAAACCCACGCAGACACAAGGAGAATGTGTAAACTCTACACAGACAGTGCCCCGAGCCGGGAATCGAACCCGGGTCCCAGGCGCTGTGAAGCAGCAGTGCTAACCACTGTGCCACCGTGCCATCCTCCATGTGGTGCTGTGGGATCTTTTACATCCAACTGACCAAGTCGTCAGGACCTTGGCTTAAACCCCACCGCCCCCCATCCCTAAACTGCCGCCTTCTTCAACCGCTTAATGTGCATCAGAATGTCTTTGAGTTTCAGCCCCTGTTAAACTCTCTGTTCCGGTGCCGCTTGTATTTGATGTCCTGTTTTTTTTTTGTTTTGTTTTGGCCAGGCTGAACCTGAAGCTGGGAGAAGGCGTGGAACTTTCAATCGGAGTTTACAATCTCGTGCGGTGTGCCAGGAAACCCAGTGCCGTCCGCCTGTACCGAGAAAGCAACGAGCCCGTCAAAACCAAAACCCGCTGGTTTAACGGGGCGACGGGCAGTCTGCTCCTGCCCAGCGACACCAAGAAGGCCCAGGTAAAGGACGGTGAACCTATACCGTGCTGAATTAAAACGTCAACTCCTGCCTGACCAAAGGCAAAACACTGCGGATGCTGGTAATCTGAAATACAAACAGAAAATGCTCTTTCTTAATTCATGAACGAGATGTGAGTTATTGTGCATCCCTAATTGCCCTCGAGAAGGCGATGATGAGGCGTTTTCTACACCTGCTGCACTCTGCGGTGTGAAGGCACATCCACAGTGCAGTTTCATCATGACTTTTGACACAACTGAGTGGCTTTCTAAGTCAATCAGAGGGTAGTTGAGAGTCAGCCATGCGGTTCTGGATCCTCAGACAGGCCAGACCGGATAAGGACGGCAGATTTCCTTCTCTAAAGAGCATTAATGAACCAGATGGGTTTTTAACAACAATCGGGTAATTTCATGATCACAGACTAATTTCCCCTTTATTATACAGCTCTGGCGAAGGGTCATCCAGACTCGAAACATTGGCTCTTTTCTCTATTCACAGATGCTGCCAAACCTGCTGAGATTTTCCAGCATCTTCTCTTTTTCTCCCCCAGTTGCTGTGGTGTGGTTTGAACTCGTGCCTCTAGATCGATGGCATGGTGGCACAGTAGGTTAGCACTGCTGACTCACAGCACCAGGGACCCGGGTTCGATTCCTGGTTTGGGTCACTGTCTATCTGGAGTTTGCACGTTCTCCCCGTGTCTGCGTGGGTTTCCTCCGGGTGCTCCGGTTTCCTGCCACAGTCCAAAGATGTGCGGTTTAGGTGGATTGGCCATGCTAAATTGCCCCTTTAGTATCAGGTGGACTAGCTAGGGTAGATGCATAGGTTTATGAGGACAGGGCTTGGGTGGGATTGTGGTCGGTGCAGACTTGATGGAATGAATGGCCTCCTTCTGCACTGTAGGGATTCTCTGATTCTATCATTAGTCAAAACCTCTGAATTACTCATCTAGTAACAGAACTCCCCTTTTATTGTATCCCTTGTGCGTACTGTACAGAGAGAAACAAGAGTTAATGTTTTAGGTTGGTTGGCTAAGGTTACTGGGGAGAATTTAAACTAGATAGGTTGGGGGGAGGGGAGCTAGAAGAGTTGACTAGGATCAAGGAACTAATTGATGGGGTGGAGGATGCAGGGGTAAGGGGAATTACAAAATTAATGGTAGAGGAGAGAGTGCAAGTGAATGAAGGCGGTAATTTAGATAAGGGAGTAGAGGGAGAGGGTGTTCGCGACTCATCAAAGCGGGTCCAGATAAAAGCTGGAATAAGGACACTTTGCCTGAATGCACGAAGCATTCGGAACAAGGTAAATGAGTTGATGGTGCAAATCAGCACAAGTGGGTACGATCTAGTGGCCATTACAGAAACGTGGCTGAAAGGTGACCAGGACTGGGAGATGAATATCCAGGGGTATCAGGCGTTTAGGAAGAATAGACAGGAAGGAAAAGGTGGTGGGGTCGCGCTATTAATAAGAGATAATATCAGGGTAGTACTGAGGGATGACATAGGCTCTGAGGAACAAAACGTGGAATCATTATGGGTAGAGATGAGGAATAGTAGAGGGAGAAAGACACTAGTAGGTGTGGTATATAGGCCCCCAAATAATAATGTTGAGGTAGGGAGGGCTATAAACAAGCAGATAAGGGATGCGTGTCAAAACGGAACGGCAATAATCATGGGGGACTTCAACATGCACATTGACTGGCAGACTCAAGTCGGTAAGGGTGGAATGGAGGAAGAGTTCTTAGAATGCTGTCGGGATAGTTTCCTTGAACAGCATGTTACGGAACCGACGAGGGAACGAGCTATTTTGGATCTGGTATTGTGTAACGAGGTAGGTAGAATTAAGGATCTTATTGTGAAGGACCCTCTTGGGTCTAGTGACCACAATATGGTCGAATTTCTGATTCAGATGGAAGAGGAGAAAGTTTGGTCCCAAACCAGTGTCCTCTGTTTGAACAGAGGGAAATATGATAGGATGAGGGATGAATTGGCTAAGGTAGACTGGGAGAGCAGGCTGGCAGGTAGGATAGCTGAGGAACAGTGGAGGATTTTTAAGGAGATCCTTTTCAGTTCTCAGCAAAAATATATTCCAGCAAAAAACAAGGATTGTAAGAAAAGGGAGAACCAGCCGTGGATAACGAAGGAAATAAAGGAGAGTATTAAAATAAAAACAGCTGCGTACAGAGTGGCCAAAAATAATGGAGAAACAAGTGATTGGGAAAAATTTAAGAAACAACAAAGAGAGACTAAGAAAGCGATAAAGAAAGGAAGGATAGACTATGAAGCTCGGCTAGCAATTAATATAAAAAATGATAGTAAAAGTTTTTATAAATATATAAAAAGGAATAGAGTGGCTAGAGTGAATGTTGGACCCTTGGAGGACGAGAGGGGGGAGTTAATAGTGGGAAATGAGGATATGGCTGAGTCTTTAAATAAGTTTTTTGTGTCGGTCTTCACGGTGGAGGACACAAATAGTTTGCCAAATATTAACGATAGAGGGTTGGCAGCAGGAGAAATACTTAATACCATTAATGTTACCAGAGAGGCAGTGCTGGGTAGACTAATGGGACTGAAGGTGGATAAGTCCCCGGGTCCGGATGGAATGCATCCCAGGGTATTGAAAGAAATGTCAGAGGTAATAGTGGATGCGTTAGTGATTATTTATCAAAACTCGTTGCATTCTGGGGTAGTGCCGGTTGATTGGAAAAAGGCTAATGTTACGCCGCTGTTTAAAAAAGGAAGGAGACAAAAGGCGGGTAACTATAGGCCGGTCAGCTTAACGTCTGTAGTAGGGAAAATGCTGGAATCCATTATTAAAGAGGAGATAGCAGGGCATCTGGATAGAAATGGTTCGATCAATCAGACGCAGCATGGATTCATGAGGGGAAAGTCGTGCTTGACGAACATGTTGGATTTTTATGAAGATGTGACTAGGGCGGTTGATGGAGGAGAACCGGTGGATGCGGTGTTTTTGGATTTCCAAAAGGCGTTTGATAAGGTGCCCCAGAAAAGGCTACTGAAGAAGATTAGGGCACACGGAGTTGGGGGTAGTGTGTTAAAGTGGATTGGGGACTGGCTATCCGACAGGAAGCAAAGAGTCGGAATAAATGGGTGTTTTTCCGGTTGGAGGAAGGTAACTAGTGGCGTGCCGCAGGGATCAGTACTCGGGCCGCAACTATTTACCATTTATATAGATGATCTGGATGAGGGGACGGAGTGTAGGGTAACGAAGTTTGCAGACGACACAAAGATAAGTGGAAAAGTGAATCGTGTGGAGGACGGAGAAGATCTGCAGAGAGATTTGGACAGGCTGAGTGAGTGGGCGAGGATATGGCAAATGGAGTATAACGTTGAGAAATGCGAGGTTATACACTTTGGAGGAAATAATAACAAATGGGATTACTATCTCAATGGAAACAAATTAAAACATGCTACCGTGCAAAGGGACCTGGGGGTCCTTGTGCATGAGACGCAAAAGCCCAGTCTGCAGGTACAACAGGTGATCAAGAAGGCAAATGGGATGTTGGCCTATATTGCGAAGGGGATAGAATATAAAAGCAGGGATGTCTTGATGCACCTGTACAGGGCATTGGTGAGGCCGCAGCTGGAATACTGTGTGCAGTATTGGTCCCCTTATATGAGGAAGGATATATTGACATTGGAGGGAGTGCAGAGAAGGTTCACCAGGTTGATACCGGAGATGAGGGGTTTGGATTATGAGGAGAGGCTGAGGAGATTGGGTTTGAACTCGTTGGAGTTTAGAAGGATGAGGGGGGATCTTATGGAGACTTATAAGATAATGCGGGGGCTGGATAGGGTGGAGGCGGAGAGATTCTTTCCACTTAGTAAGGAAGTTAAAACTAGAGGACACAGCCTCAAAATAAAGGGGGGTCGGTTTAAGACAGAGTTGAGGAGGAACTTCTTCTCCCAGAGGGTGGTGAATCTCTGGAATTCTCTGCCCACTGAGGTGGTGGAGGCTACCTCGCTGAATATGTTTAAAGCGCGGATGGATGGATTCCTGATCGGTAAGGGAATTAAGGGTTATGGGGATCAGGCGGGTAAGTGGTACTGATCCACGTCAGATCAGCCATGATCTTATTGAATGGCGGGGCAGGCTCGAGGGGCTAGATGGCCTACTCCTGCTCCTATTTCTTATGTTCTTATGTTCTTATGTTTCAGGTCGATGACTTTTCTTTACAACTAGCCCACGTTAGACATGCCACAGGGTTCAAACAGGTACAGAAGGAAGGTATGCACGGAGGGCTGGAAAGAGTGAAAGGGGAGGCAGCAGAGATTAAATAACAGAAGAGATAATGGTGCAAGGCAAAGATAGAATGGTAATGAGATGAGTAAATAAAGAAAAAAAGAACTTGTATTAATTAAAATAGCGCCTTCCACAACTTCAAGATGGCCCAAAGCACTTCACAGCCAATGAAGTACTTCTGAACTTTCCTGCAGACAAAAGGAATATGCCCAAGCCTTGCACCTGTTTTGAATTATCTGACAGCTTGATAAGCCTATAGCTCCTCATTGCTTTCTCCATGGCAAGACCTCGGCCAATCAGAGTCGACTTGTCAACCAATCAACACCCTTTTCTCCTGTGGTATAAATTGTCACAATTGTTTGAAATTTGACCTTCTGGGGTTTGTCCTGATGAGTGCAAGACAAAAAACTTCGACAACCTGTCTCCTTGTTCAGCATTGGTTTCGAAGTTTAGCCACTGCTGTAATGTAGGAATCTTTCTACTTACATTTGACTCTCTTCATCCCTTTCACAAATTGATTCCCTCCCTGTAACTTGCTTTTTTATTTTAAAATAAGGATCAGTACGAGGTATCATTTTTATTTTCTGCTCTGTCTGTAACTGATTACCTGTTTAAAGTTAAAAGTTTATTTATTAGTGTCACAAGTAAGGCTTACATTAACACTGCAGTGAAGTTACTGTGAAAATCCCCTCGTCGCCACACTCCGGCGCCTGTTCGGGTAACACTTAGGGAGAATTTAGCACGGCCAATGCACCCTAACCAGCACGTCTTTCGGACTGTGGAAGGAAACTGGAAGGGCCGGAGGAAACCCACGCAGACACGGGGGAGAACGTGCAGAGACTCCACACAGACAGTGACCCAAGCCGGGAATCGAACTCGCGTCCCTGGCGCTGTGAAGCAGCAGTGCGAACCACTGTGTCACCGTGCCGTCCCGTTTCTGGGATACGCATCACCCTTCTTCCAATGTCCTGAATATTTTGTACCATCGTAATCCAGACAGCCAGTGGGAAGAGGCTTCCATCCCTTTGCTCTTTTTATACCGAGATTAACTTTCCATTTTTCAGTCAGACCTTCACTGGATTAGCTCTTTGAAGAAGAGGCATACGGACCCGAAATGTTAACTCTGCTTCTCTCTCCGTGCACCTGCTGAGCTTTTCCAGCATTCTCTGTTTTTATTTCAGATTTCCAGCGTCCATAGTATTTTGCTTTCACTTCATTGAGTTTATCTGCTTGATGTGGTTACATGACCATCTATATTGATGGATTATTCCACAAAATATGTCCAGCCTAATGAACAGAGCGTGCTTGAGCCTCTGTGTTCTTTAACAAAATAACACAGAGGCTGTGTTACTCATGACGGTGATCGCTCATAACACACAGTGTGACCTAATCCAGAAGAGGACCGTTAGGGCGGCATGGTGGTTAGCACTGGTGCCTCACAGCGCCAGGGATGTGAGTTCGATTCCCGGCTTGGGTCACTGTCTGTGTGGAATCTGCACGTTCTCCCCGTGTCTGCGTGGGTTTCCTCCGGGTGCTCCGGTTTCCTCCCACACTCCAAAGATGTGCGGGTTAGGTTGATTGGCCATGATAAATTGCTCCTTAGTGTCAGGGGCACTATCAGGATAGATACATGGGGCTACAGGGATAGGGGCTGGGTGGGATTGTGGTCGGTACAAACTCAATGGACTGAATGGTCTCCTTCTGCACTGCAGGGATTCTATGATTGCCCATCCCGAGTTGCCCTTGAGAAGGTGGTGGTGAGCTTCCTTCTTGAAACGCTACAGTGCATGTGGTGTAGGTACACCCACTGTGCTGTTAGGGAGGGAGTTCAGGGATTTTGACCCAGCGACCGTGAAGGAACAGCCAATATATTTCCAAGTCAGGATAGTGAGTGGCTTGGAGGGGAACTTGTCGGTGATGGTGTTCCCAGGTACCTGCTGCCCTGGCCCTTCTAGATGGAAGTAGTTGTGGGTTTGGAAGGAGCTATTGAAGGAACCTTGGTCAGTTCCTGCAGTGCATCTTATCGATGGTACACACGGCAGCCAATGTGTCCGTGGTGGAGGAAGTGAATGCTTGTAGAAGGAGTGCCAGTCAAGCGGGCTGTTTTGTCCTGGATGGTGTCAAGCTTCATGAGTGTTGCTGGAGCTGCAAGTGGAGAGTACTCTATCACTCCTGACTTGTGCCTTGTAGATGGTGGACAGGCTTTGGGAGGGTCAGCGGGTGAGTACCTCGAAAGATGTTGCTCTTTCATATAATTTAAGCCTGTTCTTGTTCTTTTTGGTTCCCAGGTTTATGGACAGAGGCAGATTGTTCTGGAGAAAGAGGAAACCGAGGAATTGAAGAGATTTGATGGCCCAGGCTTGGTTCTCATTGGTTTCAAGCCATTGTCACTCTTAAAGAAGCACCACCACATCAGACCCCCACAGTTCATTTACCCAGATGAGATGCTGATAACAGGTAACCCTCAGCCGCTGTTACTGCTGCCCTTTGGCCAAGTGGGCATGGCTCTACCCAGGGTATTTATAGAGCACAGGGTCCAAACTTCATCCCCCTTCTCCTCAGTTAGCTGATGGTTCACAAGACAGATTCATGCAGATAATGATGGGAAACCCTGCAGTGGCAGCGAGAAGTGTTAAAACGTTAGGAGCTAATGTTCCAGCATGAAGGAATCCTACTGGAGAGAGAGAGAGTGACATTTTATATATTTACAATGCAGCCGTAATATCGAGCAGATGCAAATATGTTATCGGATAGAATACCCCTCCTCTAGAATCCCTCTACCCTAGAATACCCTGTATAGAATACCACTATCCTAAAATACCCTGTATAGAATACCCCTACTCTCGAATCCCTCTCTCCTAGAATACCCTGTCTAGAATCCCTCTACCCTAAATACCTTGTCTAGAATATCTCTATCCTGGAATACCCCATATAGAATACCTCTACCCTAGAATACCCCGTATAGAATACCTCTGTCCTAGAATACCCCATATAGAATCCCTCTATCCTAGAATACCCCGTATAGAATCCCTCTATCCTAGAATACCCCGTATAGAATTCCTCTACCCTAGAATATCCCGTATAGAATACTTCTATCCTAAAATACCCTGAATAGAATACCTCTATCCTAGAATACCATGTATAGAATACCTCTATCCTAAATACCCTGAATAGAATCCCTCTACCCCAGAATACCTCGTAGAGAATACCTCTACCCTAGAATACCCCATATAAAATACCTCTATCCTAAAATACCCCATATAGAATACCTCTACCCTAGAATACCCCGTAGAGAATACCTCTACCCTAGAATACCCCGTCTAGAATACCCGGTATAGAATACCGCTACCCTAGAATACCCTGTATAGAATGCCCCTGCCCTAGAATACCCTGAATAGAATACCTCTACCCTAGAATACCCTGTAGAGAATACCACTACCCCAAAATACCCTGTATAGAATACCACTAGCCTAGAATACCCTGAAGAGTATCCCCTATCCTTGGGAGCTGTATCACTGATTGTTTGATGCTACCTGAGCATTATTATATCTTAAGAGATGAGAAGATGAATTTGAGCTCATTGTACCTGGTCCACTTCCTCTCATTACAGCATGCGGTTACATACTGAATGGCGTTAATGTGTTCTCTCCACTGCTCTGGATCATAGATCACGCCAAAGATTTCTCACATTTTGAATCGAGGAGTCAGGTGCTGAATCCTATTACCCTGGTTAGAAACATAGAAAATAGGAGCAGGAGGAGGCCATTCAGCCCTTCGAGTCTGCTCCATCATTCATTATGATCATGGCTGATCATCCAACTCGATATTCTGTTCCCATCTTCTCCCCCATATCTTTTGATCCTCTTCGCCCCAACCAAGTGCTATATCTAACTGCTTCTTGAATACATTCAATATTTTGGCCTCAATTACTTTCTGTGGTAGCAAATTCCACACATTCACCACTCTCTGGGTGAAGACATTTTTCCTCATCTCTGTCCTAAATGGTTTAGCCTGTATTCTTAAATTGTGATCCCTGGTTCTGTACGCCGCCCCAACCCCCCCGCCATTGGGGAACATCCTTCCTGCATTTACATTGTCTCGTCTTGTTAGAATTTCAAGTTTATTTATTTGTGTCACAATTACATTAACACTGCAATGAAGTTACTGTGAAAATCCCTGAGTTGCCACACCCTGGCGCCTGTTTGGGTACACCGAGGGAGAATTTAGCATGGCCAATGCACCTAACCAGCACGTCTTTCAGATTATGGAGGAAACCGGAGCACCCGGAGGAAACCCATGCTGACACGGGTTTCTATGAGATTCCCCCCGCCTCATTCTTCTGAACTCTGGTGAATATAATCCTAACCGACTCAATCTCACCTTGGGAGTCAGTCCCGCCATCCAAGGAATCAGCCTGGTAAACCTCCGCTCTACAGCAAGAACGTCCTTCCTCAGATAAGGAGACAAAAGCTGCACACAATATTCCAGGTGTGGTCCCACCAAGGCCCCATATATATGCAACCAGACACCCCTGCCCCGTACTCTAATCCTCTCGCTATGAAGGCCAACATTCCATTTGCCTTTTTCACCGCCTGCTGCACCTGCATGCTTAACTTCAGCGACTGGTGCATGAGGACACCCAGGTCTCATTTCACATTCCTTTTTCCTAATTTATGGCCTTTCAGATAGTAATCTGCCTTCCGTTTTTGCTACCAAAGTGGATAACCAAAGTGTTGTCAGGGAAAAAATCGGACCTCTCAGGGACAAAAGTGGGGAATTATGCTTGGAACCCAAAGAAGTAGGGGAGATCCTAAATGAATACTTTGCATCAGTATTCACAAAGGAGAGGGATGTGTTGACTGGGAGTGTCTCGGAGGGGAGTGTTGAACCGTTGGAGAAAATCTCCATTACAAAGGAGGAAGTGTTAGGTTTGTTAGAGAATTTAAAGACTGACAAATCCCCAGGGCCTGATGGAATCTATCCAAGGCTGCTCAGGGAGACGAGAGATGAAATCGCTGGGCCTCTGACGCAAATCTTTGTCTCGTCACTGGACGCAGGTGAGGTCCCAGAGGATTGGAGGATAGCTAATGTGGTCCCGTTATTTAAGAAGGGTAGGAAGGATAACCCGGGTAATTATAGGCCGGTGAGCTTGACGTCCGTGGTGGGGAAGTTGTTGGAGAAGATTCTTAGAGATAGGATGTATGCGCATTTAGAAAGGAATAAACTCATTAACGATAGTCAGCATGGTTTTGTGAGAGGGAGGTCATGCCTCACTAACCTGGTGGAGTTTTTTGAAGAAGTGACCAAAATGGTTGACGAGGGAAGGGCAGTGGATGTCGTCTATATGGACTTTAGTAAAGCGTTTGACAAAGTCCCTCATGGTAGGCTGGTGAAAAAGGTTGGATCTCATGGGATAAAGCGGGAGGTGGCGAGATGGCTGGAGAACTGGCTTGGTCACAGAAGACAGAGGGTGGTAGTGGAAGGGTCTTTTTCCGGCTGGAGGCCTGTGACTAGTGGTGTTCCGCAGGGCTCTGTATTGGGACCTCTGCTGTTTGTGATTTATATAAACGATCTGGAAGAAGGTGTAACTGGGGTGATCAGTAAGTTTGCGGACGACACAAAATTGGCAGGACTTGCAGATAGTGAGGAGCATTGTCAGAAGCTACAGAAGGATATAGATAGGCTGGAAATTTGGGCAAAGAAATGGCAGATGGAGTTCAATCCTGATGAATGCGAAGTGATGCATTTTGGTAGAAATAATGTAGGGAGGAGCTATATGATAAATGGCAGAACCATAAAGGGTGTAGATACGCAGAGGGACCTGGGTGTGCAAGTCCACAGATCCTTGAAAGTGACGTCACAGGTGGAGAAGGTGGTGAAGAAGGCACATGGCATGCTTGCCTTTATAGGACGGGGCATAGAGTATAAAAGTTGGGGTCTGATGTTGCAGATGTATAGAACGTTGGTTCGACCGCATCTGGAATACTGCGTCCAGTTCTGGTCGCCACACTACCAGAAGGACATGGAGGCTTTGGAGAGAGTACAGAGGAGGTTTACCAGGATGTTACCTGGTATGGAGGGGCTTAGTTATGAGGAGAGATTGGGTAAACTGGGGTTGTTCTCCCTGGAAAGACGGAGGATGAGGGGAGACTTAATAGAGGTGTATAAAATTATGAAAGGCATAGATAGGGTGAACGGTGGGAAGCTTTTCCCCAGGTCGGTGGTGACGTTCACGAGGGGTCATAGGTTCAAGGTGAAGGGGGGGAGGTTTAACACGGATATCAGACGGACATATTTTACACAGAGGGTGGTGGGGGCCTGGAATGCGCTGCCAGGCAAGGTGGTGGAGGCGGACACACTGGGAACGTTTAAGACTTATCTAGACAGCCATATGAACGGAGTGGGAATGGAGGGATACAAAAGAATGGTCTAGTTTGGACCAGGGAGCGGCACGGGCTTGGAGGGCCGAAGGGCCTGTTCCTGTGCTGTATTGTTCTTTGTTCTTTGTAACCTCACATTTCTCCAAATCATACTGCATCTGCTGTTCATTTGCCCACTCACTCAACTTGTTGACATCACACTGAAGCATCTCTCCATCTTCCTCACAGCTCACCCAGCTTTGTGTCATAATGAACAAAGAACAGTACAGCACAGGAAACAGGCCCTTCGGCCCTCCAAGCCTGCGCCGCTCCTTGGTCCAACTAGACCAATCGTTTGTATCCCTCCATTCCCAGGCTGCTCATGTGACTATCCAGGTAAGTCTTAAACGATGTCAGCGTGCCTGCCTCCACCACCCTACTTGGCAGCGCATTCCAGGCCCCCACCACCCTCTGTGTAAAAAACGTCCCTCTGATATCCGAGTTATACTTCGCCCCTCTCAGCTTGAGCCCGTGACCCCTTGTGATCGTCACCTCCGACCTGGGAAAAAGCTTCCCACTGTTCACCCTATCTATACCCTTCATAATCTTGTACACCTCTATTAGATCTCCCCTCATTCTCCGTCTTTCCAAGGAGTACAACCCCAGTCTACCCAATCTCTCCTCATAGCTAAGACCCTCCATACCAGGCAACATCCTGGTAAACCTTCTCTGCACTCTCTCTAACGCCTCCACGTCCTTCTGGTAGTGCGGCGACCAGAACTGGACGCAGTACTCCAAATGTGGCCTAACCAGCGTTCTATACAGCTGCATCATCAGACTCCAGCTTTTATACTCTCTACCCCGTCCTATAAAGGCAAGCATACCATATGCCTTCTTCACCACCTTCTCCACCTGTGTTGCTACCTTCAAGGATTTGTGGACTTGCACACCTAGGTCCCTCTGTGTTTCTATACTCCTGATGACTCTGCCATTTATTGTATAACTCCTCCCTACATTATTTCTTCCAAAATGCATCACTTCGCATTCATCCGGATTAAACTCCATCTGCCACCTCTCCGCCCAATTTTCCAGCCTATCTATATCCTGCTGTATTGCCCGACAATGCTCTTCGCTATCTGCAAGTCCAGCCATCTTCGTGTCATCCGCAAACCTGCTGATTACACCAGTTACACCTTCTTCCAAATCATTTATATATATCACAAATAGCAGAGGTCCCAGTACAGAGCCCTGCGGAACACCACTGGTCACAGACCTCCAGCCAGAAAAAGACCCTTCGACCACTACCCTCTGTCTCCTATGGCCAAGCCAGTTCTCCACCCATCTAGCCACTTCTCCTTGTATCCCATGAGCCTTAACCTTCTTAACCAACCTGCCATGTGGGACTTTGTCAAATGCCTTACTGAAATCCATATAGACGACATCCACGGCCCTTCCTTCATCAACCGTTTTTGTCACTTCCTCAAAAAACTCCACCAAATTTGTAAGGCACGACCTCCCTCTTACAAAACCATGCTGTCTGTCACGAATGAGATTGTTCCGTTCTAAATGCACATACATCCTGTCTCTAAGAATCCTCTCCAACAACTTCCCTACCACGGACGTCAAGCTCACCGGCCTATAATTTCCTGGGTTATCCCTGCTACCCTTCTTAAACAACGGGACGACATTCACTATCCTCCAATCCTCAGGGACCTCACCCGTGTCCAAAGAAGCGACAAAGATTTCCATCAGAGGCCCAGCAATTTCATCTCTCGTCTCCCTGAGCAGTCGAGGATAGATGCCATCAGGCCCTGGGGCTTTGTCAGTTTTAATGTTCCCTAAAAAACCTAACACTTCCTCTCTTGTAATGGAGATTTTCTCTAACGGGTCAACACCTCCCTCCGAGACACTCCCGGTTAACACGCCCCTCTCCTTCGTGAATACCGATGCAAAGTATTCATTTAGGATCTCCCCTATTCCCTTGGGTTCTAAGCATAATTCCCCTCCTTTGTCCCTGAGTGGTCCGATTTTCTCCCTGACAACTCTTTTGTTCCTAACGTATGAATAGAATGCCTTAGGATTCTCCTTAATCCTGCCTGCCAAGAACATCTCGTGACCTCTTTTTGCCCTTCTAACTCCCCGTTTGAGTTCTTTCCTACTCTCTCTGTATTCCTCCAGAGCTCCATCTGTTTTCAGTTGCCTGGACTTAACGTACGCCTCCCTTTTCATTTTAATCAGATCCTCAATTTCCCTGGTTATCCACGGCTCTCGAATCCTACCTTTCCTATCTTTCCTTTTTAGATCTGCAGATTTGGAGATATTACATTTTGTTCTCTTGTCTAAATCATTAATTTATATGTAGTGAATAGCTGGGGCCCCAGCACTGATCCCAGCGGTACCCCACTAATCACTGCCTGCCATTTGGAAAAAGACCTTGTTTATTTCCTACTCTTTGTTTCCTGCCTGCCAACCAGTTTTCTATCCATCTCAATACACTACCCAATCCCATGCACTTTAATTTTACACACTGATCTCTTATGTGGGACCTTATCTGAAAGTCCAAATAAACCACATCCACTGGCTGCCCCTCATCAACTCTACTAGTTACATCCTTGAAGAATTCCAGTAGATTTGTCAAGCATGATTCCCCTCGTGTAAATCCATCTGACTCTGTCCTGTCCAGCCGCTGTTTACCAAGTGCTCTGCTATTAAATCCTCCCCCACTACCGACGTCAGGCTGACTGGTCTATAATTCCCTGTTCTCTCTCTGCCTCCCTTTTTAAATAGTGGGGTTACATTAGCTACCCTCCAATCCATAGGAACTGTCCCAAAGGCTATAGAACCTTGGAAGATGAATACCAATATACCCACTATTTCTCAGACCATTTCCTTAAGTACTCCGGGGTGTAGATTATCGGGCCCTGGGGATTTATCAGCCTTCAATCTCAATTTCCCCAACACCATTTCTCTACTAATATTAATTTCCTTCAGTTCCTCCCTCTCCCTGGACCCTGTGTTCCCCAACTTTTCTGGTACGTTATTTGTGTCCTCCTTTGTGAAGACAGAACCAGAGTATGTATTTAGCTGGTCAGCCATTTCTTTGTTCCACATTATAAATTCCCCTGTTTCTGACTGTAAAGGACCTAGTTTGCCGTTAACAATCTTTTTCACCTCACACACCTAATAGAAGTTGGATGGCACGGTAGCACAGTGGTTAACACTGCTGCTTCACAGCTCCAGGGGCCTGGATTTGATTCCCGGCTTGGGTCACTGTCTGTGTGGAGTCTGCACATTCTCCTCGTATCTGCGTGGGTTTCCTCCGGGTGCTCCGGTTTCCTCCCACAGTCCAAAGATGTGCGGGTTAGGTTGATTGGCCATGCTAAAAATTGCCCCTTAGTGTCCTGAGATGTGTCGGTTAGAGGGATAAGTGGGTATATATGTAGGGATATGGGGGTAGGGCCTGGGTGGGATTGTGGTCGGTGCAGACTCGATGGGCCGAATGGCCTCTTTCTGTACTGTAGGGATTCTATGTTTCGAAACTTTTACGGTCAAAGTTTATGTTCCCCGCAAGCTTACTCTCGTACTCCATTTTCCCCTTATTAATTAGTCCCTTTGCTGAATTATAAACTGTCCCAATCCTCAGGTCTATAGTTTTTCTGGATCATTTGTATGCCTCTCCCTTGGACCTTTAACTATCTCTAATTTCCCTTGTAAGCCTTGGTTTGGCCACCTTTCCAGTTTTATTTTTGTGCCAGACTGGATTAAATAATCATTCTTTGAATGTTTGCCGTTGCCGATCCACCATCGTCCCCTTAAATAACATTTCCCAATCTATCAAAGCCAACTTGTGCCTCATATTCATCGTAGTTTCCTTTATTAAGATTCAGGACCCTAGTCTCAAAATCAACTCCCTCACTGTCCACCTTGATGAAGAATTCTATCGTGTTATAGGGGATGAAGTAACAATTTGACTTTATCGTCACCACTTGCTAAGCAGCTCAGAGAGGTCAGCCCCCCTGGTCCTTTCCAGCAGCCTTTGGGCCAGCCCTGGTGCCAGGTGCTTATTGTTCTGAGCTGTGTTTATGTTTCACATTCCCAACAGGAAGCACCACTTTATTCAGCGCACTGCTCACCAAGTGCCTGGAGAAGGACGTGTATGCTGTTTGCCGCTACACTCCCCGGAGGAACACCGCACCCCGATTTGTGGCGTTGGTCCCACAGGAGGAGGCGCTGGATGATCAGAAAGTGCAGACCATCCCTCCAGGTCAGTGACACTGTCTCTCTCGGATTGCTCACTGACTGGGTGAGTACACTTGATTTGTCTCTCCTTTCTGACTGAGTTATGGTCACACCAGTGCCACAGAATCTCCGGCACCTTTTCTCCCTGGAAAGACGGAGGATGAGGGGAGACTTAATAGAGGTGTATAAAATTATGAAAGGCATAGATAGGGTGAACGGTGGGAAGCTTTTCCCCAGGTCGACGGTGACGTTCACGAGGGGTCATAGTTTCAAGGTGAAGGGGGGGAGGTTTAACACAGATGTCAGAAGGACATATTTTACACAGAGGGTGGTGGGGGCCTGGAATGCGCTGCCAGGCAAGGTGGTGGAGGCGGACACACTGGGAACATTTAAGACTTATCTAGATAGCCAGATGAACGGAGTGGGAATGGAGGGATACAAAAGAATGGTCTAGTTTGGACCAGGGAGCGGCACGGGCTTGGAGGGCCGAAGGGCCTGTTCCTGTGCTGTATTGTTCTTTGTTCTGCGTGGCCACATATGATAATTATTCACACACTATTTGTCTATGGAGGGCATCGTAGCTGTTGCCTATCCTACCCCCACTCACCTTCCCCACACACACACACACACACACACCACATACCACGTGTATACACACACCACATGTGCACACACACCACACGTACACACACCACACGTACACACACCACACGTACACACATAGCACACATTTACACACATCTCAGGTACACACACGCACCACATGTACACAGACACCACATGTACATGCACGCACCACATGTACACACGTAGACGCACGCACCACACGTACGCACGCACCACACGTACACGCACGCACCACACGTACGCACGCACTACACGTACACGCACGCACCACACGTACACGCACGCACCACACGTACGCACCACACGTACGCGCGCGCACCACACGTACGCGCGCGCACCGCACGTACGCGCGCTCAACGCACATACGCGCCCGCACCGCACGTACACGCGCACACCACACGTACGCGCGCACACCGCATGTATGCGCGCGCACCGCACGTACGCGCGCGCACCACACGTACACGCGCGCACCGCACGTACACGCGCACACCACACGTATGCACGCACACCACACGTACACGCGCGCACCGCACGTACACACACATATATGCACACAGTGGAGCCTGGCTGATTGTGTGCAGCTCCAATGCAGAGAGGAACTGAAACCAGATATTTGATTTGATTTATTATTGTCACGTTTATTAGTATACAGTAAAAAGTATTGTTTCTTGCGTGCTATGCAGACAAAACATACCGTTCATAGAGAAGGAAAGGAGAGAGTGCAGAATGTAGTGTTACAGTCACAGCTCGGGGTGTAGAGAAAGATCAACGTAAGAGAAAGATAGCACCACAGCCTGGGCTTGGACTCAGATGAACTAACTTCAGATTTTTATAGTTCAGAGTTACAGCGGATACATGTTACAGTGGGTGGATGAAAATTGAAGATTACATAATAACTGCTGAGAGGAAATTGATCCAATCTATAAAGGAGAAAAGATTGCAGGGCTGGGGGAAAGAGAAGGCTCTTGAGACGCATTGGATAAGCTCTTTCAAAGAGCCAGTATAGCCATTATATATTAACGATCTAGATGACAGGACTGGGGGCATTCTGGCCAAGTTTGCCGATGATACAAAGATAGGTGGAGGGGCAGGTAGTATTGAGGAGGTGGGGAGGCTGCAGAAAGATTTAGACAGTTTAGGAGAGTGGTCCAAGAAGTGGCTGATGAAATTCAACGTGGGCAAGTGCGAGGTCGTGCACTTTGGAAAAAAGAATAGAGGCATGGACTATTTTCTAAACGGTGACAAAATTCATAATGCTAAAGTGCAAAGGGACTTGGGAGTCCTAGTCCAGGATTCTCTAAAGGTAAACTTGCAGGTTGAGTCCGTAATTAAGAAAGCAAATGTAATGTTGTCATTTATCTCAAGAGGCTTGGAATACAAAAGCAGGGATGTACTTCTGAGGCTTTATAAAGCACTGGTTAGGCCCCATTTGGAGTACTGTAAGCAATTTTGGGCCCCACACCTCAGGAAGGACATACTGGCACTGGAGCGGGTCCAGCGGAGATTCACACGGATGATCCCAGGAATGGTAGGCCTGACATACGATGAACGTCTGAGGATCGTGGGATTATATTCATTGGAGTTTAGGAGGTTGAGGGGAGATCTGATAGAAACTTACAAGATAATGAACGGCTTAGATAGGATGGACGTAGGGAAGTTGTTTCCATTAACAGGGGAGACTAGGACGCGGGGGCACAGCCTTAGAATAAAAGGGAGTCACTTTAGAACAGAGATGAGGAGAAATTTCTTCAGCCAGAGAGTGGTGGGTCTGTGGAATTCATTGCCACAGAGGGCTGTGGAGGCCGAGACGTTGAGCGTCTTCAAGACAGAAATTGATAAATTCTTGATTTCTCGAGGAATTAAGGGCTATGGGGAGAGAGCGGGTAAATGGAGTTGAAATCAACCATGATTGAATGGTGGAGTGGACTCGATGGGCCGAATGGCCTTACTTCCGCTCCTATGTCTTATGGTCTTATGGTCTTATGATGGGCTGAATGGATTCTATGCAGTGTAATTCAATGAATCATTTACCATCGCTGTAGCCCTGCATTACATTGGCAGTGCAGTGATTTTAGACGTGGGTCTTCACTTGTGGTTTCCTCCCTGGGAACAGTAACCTGACGATAGGCAGAGTTTTTTAAGCGATGTTGATTGAGGGATGAATACTGGCCGAGACACCAGGGAAAACTCCCCGCTGCTCTTCAAAACAGGGTCGTTAACATCCACCTCCGTGGGATGTGGGGACCGCAGTTTTCTGTCACGTCTGAAAAGCATTAAAGTACGCAAAGAATCCACCCCACGGAGCTGCAATCACCACTCACACACGCACCCAGGGACCTGGGTCAATTTCCAGCTTGGGTCACTGTCTGTGTGGAGTCTGCACGTTCTCCCCGTGTCTGCGTGGGTTTCCTCCGGGTGCTCCGGTTTCCTCCCACAGTCTGAAAGACGTGTGGGTTAGGGTGGATTGGCCGTGCTAAATTCTCCCTCAGTGTACCCGAACAGGAGTGTGGCGACTCGGGGATTTACACAGTAACTTCATTGCAGTGTTAATGTAAACCTACTTGTGACACTAATAAAATAAACTTTGAAACTTTAAAACTTTACTAGTCGTAGCTTTGACCTGATTTCTGCAAAAACGCGAATGTTCATCCCAGGTCATCCCATCAAACGCAACTCCTGAGTCGGGCAGAGTGGACGTGTGAAATGCTCACCGATTCCTGGTACAAACAAAACCTTTCCGTCGTTTTCCCATCAGGATTCCACCTGATTTATTTGCCTTACGCCGACGATGTCAGGAAGATCGGCTTTACGGAGAAGCGAGTGGCCAGCGAGGATCAGATCGAGAAGATGAAATCAGTGGTGCAGAAGCTCCGGTTTAAATACAGGTCAGTCAGAGGTTCCAGCGATACTTTCTGCGCCATTAGAGGATCACTGTCTGTGCGGAGAGTCTGCACGTTCTCCCCGTGTCTGCATGGGTTTCCTCCGGGTTCCTCCCACAGTCTGAAAGGTGTGCGGGATTGGCCGTGCTAAATTGCCCCTCAGTGACCCAGATGTGTAGATTAGAGGGACTAGCGGGGTAAATACATTGGGTTACGGGGATAGGACCTGGGGTGGGATTGTTGTCGGTGCAGACTCGATGGGCTGAATGGCCTCCTCCTGCACTGTAGGATTTCTAAGATTTCCCCAGTGCAGATGAACAGGAAATTTCTGCAAATTCTCCTTAAAATAAAATGGTGACCATTTCTATCCCTCTGGATTAGGCCTGAGAGCTTTGAGAATCCGGTTCTTCAGCGGCATTTCCGTAATCTGGAGGCACTGGCCCTCGATTTGAAGGAACCGGAAGAAGTTGAAGATTTGACACGTGAGTATCCTGCTGTACAGCTCGTACCCACTGCCCAGCAGCAAAAGGAATTAATTTGATTTGATTTGATTTATTATTGTCACATGTATTAACATACAGTGAAAAGTATTGTTTCTTGCGCACTATACAGACAAGGCATACCGTTCATAGAGAAGGAAAGGAGAGAGTGCAGAATGTAGTGTTACAGTCATAGCTCGGGTGTCGAGAAAGATCAACTTAATGCGAGGTCGGTCCGTTCAAAAGTCTGACAGCAGCAGGGAAGAAGCTGTTCTTGAGTCGGTTGGTACGTGACCTCAGACCTTTTCCCCGACAGAAGAAGGTGGAAGAGAGAATGTCCGAGGTGTGTGGGATCCTTGATTATGATAAGGAATGATAGTGATTATGAAAAGATAGTGATTGTAAAGACTAAAAAAGCCCAGCTTTCACACGTAGTCTGTAACAGAGCAGTATATCGGGAATATTTCCCATTGGATTCAGGGCCCCGGGGCAGGTATGAATATTGGGTAATTGTTGAATCCAGTTGTAATGCCCCCTGGGGGGCAGAGAGGGGTTGCTGGGGGCATGAAGAGGGGAGAAATATGGCAAAGTGGGGGGGGGTTAGGGTGGGGGAGCTGGGGGATGCAGAGAGGAGAGTCAGTGTATCAGCAAATGCATACTGTGGCAATTACAGTAATTGCCTTATTAAAGACAGGCGATGGTTATTGACTCAACCTCTGAAAGAGTATAAATGGACACAGGGGGAACAGATACTGTGGGGGAATCAGAGGAGCTTGTATCTGTACTGAGCTGTATGTAGAATAAACTTGCTGAAGGAAAAAGACCAGCTAATGTATTATTCCTCCACTGTTAATAAGAGCGAGCTCGGACGGGGTGGGATGGGAGGGGTGCAGAGCTCAGGGGAAGAGGAGGCAGAGCAGGGGGGAGAGGGGACAGAGCTCAGGGGAGGGGGGGCAGAGCTGGGGGGAGAGGGGACAGAGCTGGGGAAAGGAGCAGATAGTGGGGAGAGAGGGGGAGCTGGGGGGAGGGAGGGGCAGCTGGCGGGAGGGAGGGGGAGCTGGCGGGGAAAGGGAGAGCTGGCGGGGAGGGGGAGCTGGGGGTGTTGGAGAAGGGCAGCTGGGGGGAGTAGGGGAGCTGAGGGGGAGCTGGGGAGAGAGAGGGAGCTGCGGGTGAGGGGAAGCTGGGGGGGAAGAGGGGGAGCTGGGGGGGACGAGGGGGAGCTGGGGGGGAAGAGGGGGAGCTGAGGGGGAGCTGCGGGGGAGAGAGGGGAGCTGGGGGGGAGAGAGGGGAGCTGAGGGGAGAGAGAGGAGCTGGGGGGAGAGGGGGAGCTGGGGGGGAGAGAGGGGAGCTGGGGGGAGAGGGGGAGCTGGGGGGGAGAGAGGGGGAGCTGGGGGGCGAGGGGGAGCTGGGGGGGAGAGAAGGGAAAGAGGGGGAGCTGGGGGAAGAGGGGAGCTGGGGGGAGAGAGGGGAGCTGGGGGGAGAGAGGGGGAGCTGGGGGGAGAGGGGGAGCTGGGGGGAGAAAGGGGGAGCTGGGGGAGAGAGGGGGAGCTTGGGGGGAGGGAGAATTGGGGGTGGGGAGAGGGTGGAAGTATACTGTGAAAGGTCTGACACTGGGAAGTTCCGAAGAACAAAGGGACCTTGGCGTGTTTGTCCATAGATCTCTGAAGGCGGAAAGGCAGGTTAATAGGGTGGTGAAAAAGGCATATGGCACACTCGCCTTTATCAATCGGGGTATAGATCACAAAGCAGAGAGGTCATGATGGAGTTGTATAGAACTTTGGTGAGGTCACAGCTGGAGCACTGTGTGCAGTTCTGGTCACCACATTATAGGAAGGATGTGATCGCACTGGAGGGGGTGCAGAGGAGATTCACCAGGATGCTGCCTGGGACGGAGTGTTTAAGTTATGAAGAGAGGTTGGATTGGCTTGCGTTGTTTTCTCTGGAGCGGAGAAGACTGAGGGGCGACTTGATTGAGGTGTTCAAGATTATGAGGGACATGGACAGGGTGGATAGGGAGCAGCTGTTGCCCTGAGTTGAAGGGTCAGTTACGAGGGGACACAAGTTAAAAGTGAGGGGTGGGAGGTTTAGGGGGGATTTGAGGAAAAGGTTTTTTCCCCAGAGGGTGGTGAGGGTCTGGAATGCGCTGCCTGGGGGGGTGGTGGAGGCGGGATGCCTCACATCCTTTAAAAAGTACCTGGATGAGTACTTGGCACGTCATAACATTCAGGGCTATGGGCCAAGTGCTGGTAAATGGGATTAGGTGGGCAGGTCAGGGCATTTCATGCATCAGTGCAGATTTGGTGGGCCGAAGAGGATTCTGTGATTCTGAGCTGGGGGGGCAGAGAGGGGGAGCTGGGGGGCAGAGAGGGGGAGCTGGGGGGCAGAGAGGGGGAGCTGGGGGGCAGAGATGGGGAGCTGGGGGGCAGAGAGGGGGAGCTGGGGGGCAGAGAGGGGGAGCTGGGGGGCAGAGAAGGGGAGCTGGGGGGCAGAGAGGGGGAGCTGGGGGGCAGAGAGGGGGAGCTGGGGGGCAGAGAGGGAGAGCTGGGGGGCAGAGAGGGGGAGCTGGGGGGCAGAGAGGGGGAACCGGGGGGAGAAGGGGAGCCAGAGGGGAGATGGGTGCTGGGGGGGAGGAGGAAAGGTAGAGAGGTGGAGAAGGGGGGTTGGAGAGGGAGAGCCGTGGCAGTGGGTGGGGGGGGGGGGGGGGGGGGGGGGGGGGGGGGGGCTGGAGTGAACGTGGGGTGAGAAGCTGGGGGGGAGAGAGGAAGCTGGAGAGGTGCAAATAAATGACTTTGATAGAGGAGCGTAATAGGGGCCTGGAGCTGGTTTATCCCCCGGGCTATAACCTAGGTGAAAAGAGCCAACAGAAGAGGAAGCTCAGTGAGTACTGCGGCAAGGGGAGCAAATTAAACGTTGTGTCAGTAAATGCGCCGCGTGGGATACAAGTGAGCCACACAGACACGGAAATCTCTGCTCAATTCTCTCAGAACTGAACCAGCTGGTCGCCAAAAGAAACAAAGAATTGCGTTTCTTTAGTGCCTTTCCTCAGGACATTGTAAAACACTACAGTCAGTGAAGTGTAGTGGCCGCTGTAATTTATTACAACCCTGTTAGGAACATTTATAGAGAATTAACTGACCATAATTACCTGACAGAACTACGTCACTAGATTTCAACTTTTTCAAATAAAAACAAACTTTATTGTATTTTAGAGTTAAACAAAGCAAGCACTATTAACTCAACACCGCAGTTTATCATTCCTCATGCCTGTGAACTCAGTTCATCTTTGTGCTCCCTGCCCAAGAATTCCCCTTTACGTGGCAAGAATATTGAAGGTGCATTCACTTCTGTAGAAACCAGCCCGTGAGGTATGCCACAGCCCTCCAGAATTCACTTTATCGTTCCTCCCTGTTAGTTATTTCCTGAGGAAAGGTTTTATGGGGATCCTGCCCATTGATTTTTGGCAAAGCAACCTTCCAACCTTTATTTAACATCACACAACTGTGGAGGTTCAGCTCCTTGTTCTGGTGGCTGGTAGGTACCCAACTTGCTCCTCAGAGTTTCCAAACAATTCTGTTGACTGCTTTCGGCCTCAGGGTTCTGGGGTGGACCACTGTAGATAATCCAGGGAACAAATAGCTGTTTTATTATACAGGACAGATGCAAGAATATCAAATTTCAAAGAGCAGCAATTAAAGATTATCAGTCGGGCTCGCAATGTGGCCCATTTACGCCTGCTAGAAATTACGTGTATTCATATGGAGGGACCTGTCCTCTACAGGCAAAAGGAACATGTCCAGGCACTGCCTTTTTTAATTAAATGGAAGCATGGGGAGGGGGGGTCAATAGTTCCCTGGCGCACCCACCATGGCAATACCTCAACCAATCAAAATCGATATGCTGACCAATCAGCACCCTTTTTTTCGTGGAGTATAAATTGTTACTCCCTTTGAAATTTGGCATTCTTGTGTCTGTCCTGATGAGTGCAAGATGAAAAGCTTTGACAGCACGCCTCTGTTTTTGCAGTGGTATTCAAATCCAGAGGGAAAATGTGGGTTCAAATGCCCACCATGACTGTCTGAGAATTCTAAGCGAGTGTTTGTTTTTTAAAAACTTGATCAATATCAAGTAGCTCCCGATAAAGGTGACCCCAAAACCTGTCAGATTGTCAGAAAAATCCAACGACCGAGCTCATGTCTATTATGGAAGGGGGTGGCACGGCGGCACAGTGGTTAGCACTGCTGCCTCACAGCGCCAGGGACCCGGGTTCGATTCCCGACTTGGGTCACTCTCTGTGCAGAGTCTGCACGTTTCTCCCCGTGTCTGTGTGGGTTTCCTCCGGGTGCTCCGGTTTCCTCCCACCATCCCGAAAGACGTGCTGGTTAGGGTGCATTGGCCGTGCTAAATTCTCCCTCAGTGTTACCCGAACAGGCGCCAGAGTGTGGTGACTGGGGGATTTTCACAGTAACTTCATTGCAGTGTTAATGTAAGCCCACTTGTGACTAATAAATAAACTTTAAACTTGCTGTCTTTACCAGCCTGTCCTCCTGGTGATTCCAGTCCCAATGAGGCTGACAGCTGAACGTTCTCTGAATTAACTTGGCAAGTCCCACACAAAACTGCCCTATTCATGGCAACTAAAGAAGGGCAATAAATGCTAGCGATGCCCGCTCCTCCAGAATGATTATTGTTTTACTGTCCCTTATAGAACATAGAACAGTACAGCACAGAACAGGCCCTTCGGCCCACGATGTTGTGCCGAGCTTTATCTGAAACCAAGATCAAGCTATCCCACTCCCGATCATCCTGGTGTGCTCCATGTGCCTATCCAATAACCGCTGAAATGTTCCTAAAGTGTCTGACCCCACTATCACTGCAGGCAGTCCATTCCACACCCCAACCACTCTCTGAGTAAAGAACCTACCTCAGACATCCTTCCTATATCTCCCACCATGAACCCTATAGTTATGCCCCCTTATAATAGCTCCATCCACCCGAGGAAATAGTCTTTGAACGTTCACTCTATCTATCCCCTTCATCATTTTATAAACCTCTATTAAGTCTCCCCTCAGCCTCCTCCGCTCCAGAGAGAACAGCCCTAGCTCCCTCAACCTTTCCTCATAAGACCTACCCTCCAAACCAGGCAGCATCCTGGTAAATCTCCTCTGCACTCTTTCCAGCGCTTCCACATCCTTCTTATAGTGAGGTGACCAGAACTGCACACAATATTCCAAATGTAATTCCAAATTATAAACAATGAACAGGTGTAAAGTAAATTTAAAAGTAAAGTTTATTTATTAGTGTCGCAAGTAAGACTTACATTGACACCGCAATGAAGTTACTGTGAAATTCCCCTAGTTGCCACACTCCGGCGCCTGTTCAGGTACACTGAGGGAGAATTTAGCACGGCCAATGCATCCTAACCAGCATGTCTTTCGGACTGTGGGAGGAAACCGGAGCACCCGGAGGAAACCCACGCAGACACGGGGAGAACATGCAGACTCCACACAGACAGTGACCCGAGCCATAATTAACTGAAGTGGAATTGCACGGTGCTGTTTCTTATTAGCCGAATATTCAAGAGTGGGGCCATTGTTTGTCTTCGGTACTTCGGAGATTTGTCACGGTGACTGTCTGAAGAATGAACTGCTGTTCTCTGTGATCAGGCGACGCAGCCGGGGGAGCCGAGAAGAAGCCAAACGTGGAGGTGTCGCTGGGGAAGGAGGAGGTCAGGCAGTACCTGCGGAGCGGGACGCTGGGCAAGCTGACCGTGCCGGTGCTCAAGGAGGTCTGTAAACAGTACGGGCTGAGGGGCAGCAAGAAGCAGGAGCTGATCGACGCCATCACCGGTCACTTCGCTGAGAACTGACCGCGGTGGAATTCAGGCCATGGCCTGGGGGGGAGCGGGGGGAGGGCGGGGGCTGCGGGTCGTGTACGAGCAGCGGAGACTGTCGGGTTTAGCTGGGGAAAAGACCCAACTGGCCTTCCCAAATGAATCAAAACATCACAGGAACCTTCAAACTGTGACCGCCCCCCCCCAACCGCCCCCCCTCCCACCCCGCCCCCAACATCCCCCCCCCCAACCCCCACCCCCACCGCAGCGAGCAGCCAGTATCCAAATCAGCTCTGATCCAAATATAACAGAACCAGGACTTGCTCTGACTCCGTGATTCCGACCATCTGCGTAATGAGGAGAGCCCAGGCTCTCCTTCCGAGGCCTCCAGGATATACAGGCCACCTCGCTGACAAGGAACTCAGAAATCTGCCCCCGGGATATTTTTGTACCTGTTGAATTTGTCACAAGTTTATTTTATACTTTGTGTTTTACAGGCCACCTGTAACCTACTCACCTCCAACAAAACCCAGTCCTGGGAAAGTCACTGCCACGTCTGAATATTATTTTCCTCCCTGTTATTTTTACCGGGGGGTTGGTGAGGAAGCCCCGGACTTGGTTATGGCAGAAAGGTACCTGTTAACAACCAGCTGGCACCGCCCAAGGGTAGTATACTGACCCTTGGCTGCGCTCTTTACACTTGTAGTTCTAGTGAGTGGAGAGAGAAATAGGCAGCACGGAGCTGCAAAGGTTAACCTAAACATGCAAGATCCATGTGCGGGCTGGGTGGATTGGCCATACTAAATAGCGCCTTAGTGTCAGGGGGATTAGCAGGGTAAATATGTGGGGTAACGGGGATAGGGCTTGGGTGGGATTGTAGTCAGTGCAGACTCGATGGGCCGAATGGCCTCTTTCTGCCCTGAAGGGATTCTATGATTTCTTTTAACAACGGTACAAAGTAATAACGAGGTTTTGGGACCTCGCTTTGATGGGAACAGTTACCGTATCAGATCAGTAATCTCTCGCTGGAAACAGAGGCAGGCCATTCAGCCCCTCGAGCCTGTTCTGGGTGAAGGCAGTTAGGGTTGCTCTGAGGTGAAAAGTTCAAATTAAATACAAACCATCTCTTCTCGCATTTCCCTCGCACGCTAACCAACCTCCAATCCTGATTTTGGCTGTCTGTATTTTTATATAAGTGACAAGATTAAAGAGTTTACTGGGGATTATTTTTTTTGGGTACTTCCTGCCTGTTTTGTTGCCGCTCCTGTGTGTTTTTCTTCTCGAAACTCTATGGCCAGAATTTTCCCGTTCCGCCCGGCACGGGAATCGGAGCGGGCGAGGGGCGGAACGCGAAAAGGTGCGTTGACCTCGGGTGGGATTTTACGGTTTCAGGACGAGTGAGTCTGTAAAATCCCACCCTTTCTTATTTACTTCCTCTCTCGGACCTCAGAGTCCTGAGATTCCACATCACCATCTCCAGACCACCACCATTGCTCACTCAGTGTTTAATTGAACCAGACTCTAAACATCTTTTTGTAGCTTCCTCAGAGCTCCATCATAGTTGCCTTGAGTTCCACAGCATCACTCTCAGAGCCCCATCGCAGCTGCTTCACAGCATCACTGCAACTCCCTCGCAGCACCACTGCAGCTCCCTCGCAGCACCCCTGCAGCTCCCTCACGGCACTGCCTGCAGCTCCCTCTCAGCACCACTGCAGCTCCCTCGCAGCACCACTGCAGCTCCCTCGCAGCACCACTGCAGCTCCCTCGCAGCACCCCTGCAGCTTCCTCCTTCTAGTTCCATAGTAATGATGTTCACCTCCTATATTGAGGACAAGACATGCAGCCGCTGGTGATTATACCCGAGCAACGAGTATGGCTCCCAGGAGGAAATCTTCCATTGATATGTTTCTAAGATAACTGTTTAAAGAAGCAGTTGTGTACGGGTCAGGACTTCATAATATCGAGAAGTTAAAATAATTCACTGTTTTGTTGAAGTAAAATATTTGAGAATCTGTTTCTGTTTTTCTGATACGGCTATTGTTGGGAAATTGGGATTACCCAGCGGCAGCTGGATTCAGTGTCACGACAGTGAGGGGCAAACTCCGCCCAGTGTGATTCTGAAGCTCCATTATCATGAGAATCATAGAATCCCTACAGTGCAGAAGGAGGCCATTCGGCCCATCGAGTCTGCACCGACAACAATCCCACCCAGGTCCTATCACCATAACCCCACATATTTACCCTGCTAGTCCCCCTGACACTAAGGGGCAATTTAGCACGGCCAATCCACCTACCCCATGCATCTTTGGAGTGTGGGAGGAAACCGGAGCACCCGGAGGAAGCCCACGCAGACACGGGGAGAATGTGCAAACTCCACACAGACAATGACCCAAGCCAGGAATCAAACTCAGGTCCCTGGCGTTGTGAGGCAGCAGTGCCAACCACTGTGCCATCCTGGCATTTATCAGGCATATCTGAGGGAGGGGGTGATTCTCTCCAGGCTCAGCCAGTATTAATTTATCGCACTCTCACTTTGGGACTGGAGTCTGCTGACAGAACCCTGCTCCAGGGTTTGGGCACATTAGGCTGGCACTGCAGGGCGATACCAGGCGGATGCTGCATTGTCAATGGTGCCATTCCCCCAATGGAACATCAATTCTGACCATTGTCTGGTTTCAGGGCAGTATCGAGATCTATGATTCAAACACAGTCACCCAGTGGCACACTGGTTGGCACTGCTGCCCCACAGCGCCAGGGACCCGGGTTCAATTCCCAGCCAGGGTTACTGTGTGGAGTTTGCACATTCTCACCATGTCTGCGTGGATTTCCTCCCACAGTCCAAAGGTCTGCGGGTTAGGTGGATTGGCCATGCTAAATTGTCCCTTAGTTAAGGGGGATTGGCTAGGGTAAATACATGGGGTTACGGGGATAGGGCCTGGATGGGATTGTGGTTGACTCAATGGGCCAAATGGCCTCCTTCTGCATTGTAGGGTTTCTATGATTCATACCCACTGCTGTAAGGAACTTTGAGTGCGACAAAGATGTTAACAGCAGGGGACAAATTGTAGAAAAATGGAGATTTATTAAGCATCAAGGATGTTAAATAAGATGGGCAGTAATTGACACAGGTTTATGTGCCCCTGTTTTAGCTTTGGACAACAGCACACACAAAAACCTGGACTGCTTTTCATGGAGTCGTAGAATCCCTACAGTGCTGAGGGAGGCCATTCCGCCCCCGTCCCCGAGCTTGGACCACAGTGTTTAAACTTATACAGACGTGCTCTCTGACAACGCATAATTAATTGTCAGGCGTGATATTCTCAGTGTCCTACCCAACAGTCCGCCCTCTGCCGACTCCAAAATAAAACCGATTGGTCACTGATACATCTGTGCACAAAATAACGACCATATTCATTTTTATTTATTGATGGGATGTGGGTGTCGCTGGCTAGACTAGCATTTATTGCCCATCCCTAGTTGCCCTTGAGAAGGTGGTGGTGAGCTGCCTTCTTGAATCGCTGCAGTCCCTGTAATGTAGGTACACCTAAAGTGCTGTTAGGGAGGGAGTTTCAGGGTTTGACCCAATGACAGTTAAGGAATGGTGATAGATGCAAGTTTGGATGGTGTGTGGTTTGAAGGGGAACTTGCAGGTGGTGATGTTCCCGGGTATCTGCTGTTATCCTAGCTGATTTTGATTTAATTTATTATTGTCACATTATTAGTATAGAGTGAAAAGTATTGTTTTTTGCACGCTATACAGACAAAGCATACTGTTGGTGTCTCAGTGAGGGAGTGCTGCTCGGGCTGCAGTGGAGAGTGACAGTTGGTGTCTCAGTGAGGGAGTGCTGCTCGGGCTGCAGTGGAGAGTGACAGTTGGTGTCTCAGTGAGGGAGTGCTGCTCGGGCTGCAGTGGAGAGTGACAGTTGGTGTCTCACTGTGGGAGTGCTGCTCGGGCTGCAGTAGAGTGTGACAGTTGGTGTCTCAGTGAGGGAGTGCTGCTCGGGCTGCAGTAGAGTGTGACAGTTGGTGTCTCAGTGAGGGAGTGCTGCTCGGGCTGCAGTAGAGTGTGACAGTTGGTGTCTCAGTGAGGGAGTGCTGCTCGGGCTGCAGTGGAGAGTGACAGTTGGTGTCTCACTGTGGGAGTGCTGCTCGGGCTGCAGTAGAGAGTGACAGTTGGTGTCTCAGTGAGGGAGTGCTGCTCGGGCTGCAGTAGAGTGTGACAGTTGGTGTCTCACTGTGGGAGTGCTGCTCGGGCTGCAGTAGAGTGTGACAGTTGGTGTCTCACTGTGGGAGTGCTGCTCGAGCTGCAGTAGAGTAATTAATTTATTTAATTATTTTTCAGTTCAATTAGTGAAAAAAATCGGAGGTTTTTTTTTCTAAACAGGAAATAGGCCCAGCAGCAGCCTGGGAAGATTTTGGAGGGTTTAAAAGTAGGCCGCACCTTTGAGCGGGCAGCGTCGTTAGCGGGCAGTGGAGTGAGCAGGGGACAGAGTGAGAGCTAAAAGGGCTTTGGCTCACAGGGCTTCGGCGAGGAAGGTTGTTTGTTTGTTTTTCTTCGGTTACACCCCCTTTTTGTTTTATCCCCAAAACTAAAAAGGACATGGCTGGTATGAGTGGGAGGCCAGTATACTGCATTCGGTGTGGGATGTGGGAGTTCCTGGAGACAACTTGCCTCCCGGAAGTCCATATCTGTGCCAGATGTGTGGAACTGCATCTCCTGAAGGATCGTGTAAGGGAGCTGGAGCTGAGGCTCGATGAACTCAGTTTAGTTAGGGAAAATGAGAGAGTCATAGATAAAAGTTATAGTCAGGTAGTGACACCAGGGTCTCGGAAGGAAGACACGTGGGTCACGGTTAGGAGGGGTAATAGTCAGAAGGGTGATGTGCCAGAAAGCACCCCAGTGGCAGTCTCCCATAAGAGAAAGGGATGGGCAACAGATGGGAGAAGGGAAGGGAGTGAGCAGTCTGTGGAGGGATCCCCTGTGGTTGTCCCCCTCCACAATAGGTATATTGTTTTGGATTCTGTGGAGGGGGATGACCCTCCAGGGGTAAGCCACGAGGACCAGATCGCCTCCACGGGGACAGGCTCAGGGGTCCGGAAGGGAAAGAAGGGGTTTAGGAGAGCGATAGTTGTGGGGGACGCAATAGTTAGAGACACGGACAGGCGCTTCTGTGGGACTGAACGAGAATCCAGGATGGTAGTCTGCCTCCCTGGTGCCGGGGTACTGGATGTCTCCGAGAGGGTAGGAAGCATATTTAAAAAGGAAGGTAGTCAAACGGATGTGATTGTACACATTGGGGGAAATGATGTAGGTAGGAAGAGCAGGGGGGTCATACGAGAGAAATTCAGGGAGTTGGGTGCTAGGCTAAAAAGTAAGACCTCCAGTGTAGCAATCTCTGGACTGCTCCCGGTGCCTAGTGCAAGTGAGGCTCGGAACAGGGAGATTCTACAGTTGAACGCGTGGCTAAAGGACTGGTGCAAGAGGGAGGGTTTTAAATTCATAGATAACTGGGAAATCTTCAAGTCAGGATGGCAACTGTACAGAAAGGATGGGTTACACCTTAACTGGAAGGGAGCAAATATCCTGGCTGGGAGTTTTGCGAGAGTGTTTCGGCAGGATTTAAACTAGTGTGGCAGGGGGGTGGGGAACAAAACAGGAGGTCAGTAAATACTGAGGCTGGGGTCGAGCTGGGGGCCAGGGCAAGGCTAGCTAAGAAGAGGAGCACTCTGGAGGAGGAGGACCTGACTGGGCCTGGAGGTCTGGAGTGCATCTGCTTCAATGCGAGGAGTGTAACGGGTAAAACAGACGAACTTAGGGCCTTAATGCTTGTGCGGAATTTGGATGTGGTTGCGGTGACGGAAACTTGGTTAAAAGAAGGACAGGACTGGCAGCTGAATATTCCGGGGTATCAGTGTTTTAGGCGAGACAGAGGAGGGGCTAAAAAAGGTGGGGGAGTAGCGATATTAGTTAAGGAGCATATTACCGCGGTGCAGAGGGTAGACAACTTAGAGGGGTCATGTACTGAGTCGCCGTGGGTGGAACTCAGAAACAGGAAGGGTGCAGTCACTATGCTGGGGGTGTACTACAGACCACCCAACAGCCCACGGGAAGTGGAGGAAAGGATATGTCAGGAGATTCTGGATAGGTGCAGAAAAAATAGGGTTGTTGTAGTGGGGGACTTTAATTTCCCTGGCACAGACTGGAAAGTGCTTAGAGCTGGGGGACCGGACGGGGAGGAATTTGTAAAATGCGTACTGGAAGGTTCTTTGGAACAGTATGTAGATAGCCCGACTAGAGAGGGGGCAATACTGGACCTAGTTCTGGGAAATGAGCCCGGTCAGGTCGTCAAAGTTTCGGTAGGGGAACATGTGGCAAATAGTGACCACGACTCTGTTAACTTTAGGATAGTAATGGACAAGGATGAGTGCTGTCCTACGGGCAGGGTGCTAAATTGGGGGAAGGCTGACTATAGCCGGATTAGGCAGGAATTGGTGGATGTTGATTGGGAGAGGATGTTCGAGGGTAAGTCCGCGTCTGGCATGTGGGAGTCTTTTAAGGAACTATTGATAAGGCTGCAGGATAGGCATGTGCCTGTAAAAAGGAAAGATAGGAAAGGTAGGATTCGAGAGCCGTGGATAACCAGGGAAATTGAGGATCTGATTAAAATGAAAAGCGAGGCGTACGTTAAGTCCAGGCAACTGAAAACAGATGGAGCTCTGGAGGAATACAGAGAGAGTAGGAAAGATCTCAAACGGGGAGTTAGAAGGGCAAAAAGAGGGCACGAGATGTTCTTGGCAGGCAGGATTAAGGAGAATCCTAAGGCATTCTATTCATACGTTAGGAACAAAAGAGTTGTCAGGGAGAAAATCGGACCTCTCAGGGACAAAGGAGGGGAATTATGCTTAGAACCCAAGGGAATAGGGGAGATCCTAAATGAATACTTTGCATCGGTATTCACGAAGGAGAGGGGCGTGTTAACCGGGAGTGTCTCGGAGGGAGGTGTTGACCCGTTAGAGAAAATCTCCATTACGAGAGAGGAAGTGTTAGGTTTTTTAGGGAACATTAAAACTGACAAAGCCCCAGGGCCTGATGGCATCTATCCTCGACTGCTCAGGGAGACGAGACAGGAAATTGCTGGGCCTCTGACGGAAATCTTTGTCGCTTCTTTGGACACGGGTGAGGTCCCTGAGGATTGGAGGATAGCGAATGTGGTCCCGTTGTTTAAGAAGGGTAGCAGGGATAACCCAGGAAATTATAGGCCGGTGAGCTTGACGTCCGTGGTAGGGAAGTTGTTGGAGAGGATTCTTAGAGACAGGATGTATGTGCATTTAGAACGGAACAATCTCATTAGTGACAGACAGCATGGTTTTGTAAGAGGGAGGTCGTGCCTTACAAATTTGGTGGAGTTTTTTGAGGAAGTGACAAAAACGGTTGATGAAGGAAGGGCCGTGGATGTCGTCTATATGGATTTCAGTAAGGCATTTGACAAAGTCCCACATGGCAGGTTGGTTAAGAAGGTTAAGGCTCATGGGATACAAGGAGAAGTGGCTCGATGGGTGGAGAACTGGCTTGGCCATAGGAGACAGAGGGTAGTGGTCGAAGGGTCTTTTTCCGGCTGGAGGTCTGTGACCAGTGGTGTTCCGCAGGGCTCTGTACTGGGACCTCTGCTATTTGTGATATATATAAATGATTTGGAAGAAGGTGTAACTGGTGTAATCAGCAAGTTTGCGGATGACACAAAGATGGCTGGAATTGCGGATAGCGAAGAGCATTGTCGGGCAATACAGCAGGATATAGATAGGCTGGAAAATTGGGCGGAGAGGTGGCAGATGGAATTTAATCCGGATAAATGCGAAGTGATGCATTTTGGAAGAAATAATGTAGGGAGGAGTTATACAATAAATGGCAGAGTCATCAGGAGTATAGAAACACAGAGGGACCTAGGTGTGCAAGTCCACAAATCCTTGAAGGTGGCAACACAGGTGGAGAAGGTGGTGAAGAAGGCATATGGTATGCTTGCCTTTATAGGACGGGGTAGAGAGTATAAAAGCTGGAGTCTGATGATGCAGCTGTATAGAACGCTGGTTAGGCCGCATTTGGAGTACTGCGTCCAGTTCTGGTCGCCGCACTACCAGAAGGACGTGGAGGCATTGGAGAGAGTGCAGAGAAGGTTTACCAGGATGTTGCCTGGTATGGAGGGTCTTAGCTATGAGGAGAGATTGGGTAGACTGGGGTTGTTCTCCTTGGAAAGACGGAGAATGAGGGGAGATCTAATAGAGGTATACAAGATTATGAAGGGTATAGATAGGGTGAACAGTGGGAAGCTTTTTCCCAGGTCGGAGGTGACGATCACGAGGGGTCACGGGCTCAAGCTGAGAGGGGCGAAGTATAACTCAGACATCAGAGGGACGTTTTTTACACAGAGGGTGGTGGGGGCCTGGAATGCGCTGCCAAGTAGGGTGGTGGAGGCAGGCACGCTGACATCGTTTAAGACTTACCTGGATAGTCACATGAGCAGCCTGGGAATGGAGGGATACAAACGATTGGTCTAGTTGGACCAAGGAGCGGCACAGGCTTGGAGGGCCGAAGGCCTGTTTCCTGTGCTGTACTGTTCTTTGTTCTTTGAAGGGGGGGAGGTTTAACACAGATATCAGAAGGACATATTTCACACAGAGGGTCGTGGGGGCCTGGAATGTGTTGCCGGGCAAGGTGGTGGAGGCGGACACACTGGGAACGTTTAAGACTTATCTAGACAGCTATATGACCGGAGTGGGAATGGAGGGATACAAAAGAGTGGTCTAGTTTGGACCAGGGAGCGGCGCGAGCTAATTGTTCCTTGTTTCTCGTTTCAAGGCTTCATTCTATGATCATCTTGCTGGTGCCAGTACAGAGCGAGACTGCGGATAGTTGGGAACCTGTCTCGGGGGCAGGGAATTCATATGGTGTTCATGGAAGTGGAAATGACTAGGGTTGGGAAGCATTTTCCGATCAGGGCCATTGTGATCTCCTGGACTCGTTTCGATCGCCTCAGGGAGTCGGAGAGGAATTTCCCAGATTTTTTTTTTCCCCATATTGGCCCTGGGGTTTTTCACTCTGGGTTTTCGCCTCTCCCTGGGGATCACATGGTCTGGAATAGGGGGGTGGGGGTGAGTTAATAGGTTGTAATGAACAAAGCATCGTAGCTGTGAGGGACAGCTCGGTGGATAGGATATTGGTATGTAGATAGGCTGGAAAATTGGGCGGGGATCCTGGATTCAGGATTCAATCCTGGACCGGGGAGCGGCGCGGGCTTGGAGGGCCGAAGGGCCTGTTCCTGTGCTGTATTGTTCTTTGTTCTTTTGTTCTGTTCATAGAGAAGGAAAGGAGAAAGTGCAGAATGTAGTGTTACAGTCATAGCTAGGGTGTAGAGAAAGATCAACTTAATGCAAGGTAGGTCCATTCAAAAGTCTGATGGCAGCAGGGAAGAAGCTGTTCTTGAGTCGGTTGGAACGTGACCTCAGACTTTTGTATCATTTTCCCGAAGGAAAAAGGTGGAAGAGAGAATGTCTGGGGCGTGTGGAGTCCTTAATTATGCTGGCTGCTTTTCCAAGGCATGATGGACTGGGCTACATTCACAACCCTTTGTAGTTTCTTGCGGTCTTGGACAGAGCAGGAGCCAAACCAAGCTGTGATACAACCAGAAAGAATGCTTTCTGTGGTGCATCTGTAAAAGTTGGTGAGAGTCGTAGCTGACATGCCAAATTTCCTTAGTTTTCTGAGAAAGTAGAGGCGTTGGTGGGGCTTTCTTAACTATAGTGTCGGCATGGGGGGACCAGGACAGGTTGTTGGTGATCTGGACAACTAAAAACTTGAAGCTCTCAACCCTTTCTACTTCATCCCCATTGATGTAGACAGGGGCATGTTCTCCTTTATGCTTCCTGAAGTCGATGACAATCTCCTTCGTTTTGTTGACTTTGAGGGAGAGATTATTGTTGCCGCACCAGTTCACCAGATTCTCTATCTCATTCCTGTACTCTGTCTCGTCATTGTTTGAGATCCGACCCACTATGGTGGTTTCATCAGCAAATTTGAAAATCGAGTTGGAGAGGAATTTGGCCGCACAGTCATAGGTGCATAAGGAGTATAGTAGGGGGCTGAGAACACAGTCTTGTGGGGCACCGGTGTTGAGGATGATCGTGGAGGAGGTGTTATTGCCTATCCTTACTGATTGTGGGCTGTAGGAAGTTCAGGATCCAGTCACAGAGGGAGAAGCTGAGGCCCAGGCCACGGAGTTTGGAGATGAGTTTTGTGGGAATAATGGTGTTGGAGGCTGAGCTGTAGTCGATAAATAGGAGTCTGACATAGGTGTCCATGTTATCTAGGTGTTTCAGGGTTGAGTGCAGGGCCAGGGAGATGGCGTCTGCTGTGGACCTGTTGCAGCGATAGGCAAACTGTAGTGGATCCAGTCAATGGAGTGTCAGTCAAGCGGCTTGCTTTGAGTCCTGAATGGTGACAGGCTTTGAGGAATCGGGAGCTGAGTTCATCGCCACAGCGACTGACCTGCTTTTGTAGATGCAGAACGTGGTTGGTCCAGTTAGGTTTCTAGTCATTAGTGACCCCCTCATGATAATAATGGAGCATTCAGCAATGGTAATATTTGAATGTCAAGGGAAGCAGCTGAGATTCTCTCTCATTGGGAATGGTCACTGGTGCTGGTGATGCAAGTGTTACTGTTAGATTTGCCCCCATGTCCCTTTTCCAGTCTTGTCCGTTACTTGGTGCCCCTCAGTGACACCATCTGAAGACATGATGCCAGGCTCCACAATATGCTGATGACATCCAAGTCTACCTCATCACCCCCTCTCGTGACCCCTCCATGGTGTTATCGGACTGAACAACAAAGAACAGTACAGCAAAGGAACAGGCCCTTCAGCCCTCCAAGCCTTCGCCAATCACTTTTACCTATCTAACCAACCGCTTATATCCCTCTATTCCCCGTTTGTTAATGTGTCTATCAAGATAAGTTCAATAAAAAAAATCTGGAATTAAGAATCTACTGATGACCATGAAACTAGAGTCATAGAGGTTTACAGCATGGAAACAGGCCCTTCGGCCCAACTTGTCCATGCCGGGCCACACTTGGAATACTGTGTGCAATTCTGGTCACCCTATTATAGAAAGGATATTATTAAACTAGAAAGAGTGCGGAAAAGATTGACGAGGATGCTACCGGGACTTGATGGATTGAGTTATAAGGAGAGGCTGGATAGACTGGGACTTTTTTCTCTGGGGCGAAGGAGGCTGAGAGGTGATCTTATTAGAGGTCTATAAAATAATGAGGAGCATAGATCAGCTAGTTCGTCAATATCTTTTCCCAAAGGTAGGGGAGTCTAAAACTAGAGGACATAGGTTTAAGGTGAGAGGGGAGAGATACAAAAGTGCCCAGAGGGGCAATTTTTTCACACAGAGGGTGGTGAGTGTCTGGAGCAAGCTGCCAGAGGTAGTAGTTGAGGCAGGTACAATTTTATCTTTTAAAAAGCATTTAGACAGTTACATAGGTACGATGGGTATAGAGGGATATGGGCCAAATGCAGGCAATTGGGATTAGCTTCGGGGTTTTTTAAAAAAAAGGGTAGCATGGACAAATTGTAGGGGTAGGGCCTGGGTGGGATTGTGGTCGGTGCAGACTTGATGGGCCGAATGGCCTCCTTCTGCACTGTAGGGTTTCTATGATTTCTATGAAATTGGGCCGAAGGGCCTGTTTCCATGCTGTAAACCTCTATGACTCTAGTCCCAATTGCTTGCATTTGGCCCATATCCCTCTAGACCCATCTTACCCATGTAACTGTCTAAATGCTTTTTAAAAGACAAAATTGTACCCGCCTCTACTACTACCTCTGGCAACTTGTTCCAGACACTCACCACCCTCTTGTGAAAAAATTGCCCCTCTGGACACTTTTGTATCTCTCCCCTCTCACCTTAAACCAGTGGTTCCCAAACTTTTTTCACTGGGCCGCACTTTCGGAATAAAAATTTGCTCGCGCCACACCGGATTTTTTATTGATAAGAAATACATCCAAAAACAAAAAAAAACAACTCCTAGCAGTGCTTGATTCATAACATAGAATACAACTACTTTATAATATGATCATGGGGCATCCAGAAAGTATAAAACAATGCTTGTTCAAACCATGTTTAACTGTTTCTTTGATTGTCCTTGAATCTTCCCACCACTCTTGCCATCCTCTCTCGCCGCACCAGTGTGGCGCGCCGCACCCTTTGGGAACCACTGCCTTAAACCTATGCCCTATAGTTTTAGACCCCCCTACCTTTGGGAAAAGATTTTGACTATCTAGCTGATCTGTGCCCCTCATTATATTATAGACCTCTATAAGATCACCCCTAAGTCACCTACGCTCCAGAGAAAAAAGTCCCAGTCTATCCAGCCTCTCCTTGTAACTCGTCAATTGTTGGAAAAACCCATCTGGTTCACTAATGTCCCTTTAGGGAAGGAAATCTGTCGCCCTTACCCGGTCTGGCCTACATGTGACTCCAGAGCCGCAGCAATGTGGTTGACTCTCAACTGCCCTCCAAAGGGCAGCGAGGGACGGGCAATAAATGCTGGCAGCCAGTGACGCCCGGGTCCCACAAAGTAATGAAAAAAAAAGCACAACCTTGTGTGATTTATTTTGTTGTGATGTGTTGGTACAAAGGCCCCAAATAAGCCCCAGTGTCAGGGTTGAAAAGGGCTCCCTCCAATCCTTTATTATTGTCACAAGTAGGCTTACATTAACACTGGAATGGAGTTACTGTGAAAATCCCCTCGTCGCCTGATGCGCATCAATTGGACACGAGGCACGAAGCTTCGGTAAAAGAAGGCTTTTATTAACTAACAATGGAACTAACAGAACTTTAACACACTATCCCAGACTGAAGAGGTCCCGCCCAAGCAGGGGGTCTTATACCTCTCCCAGGAGGCGGAGCCCGACTGGGATGTGCCACAACAGTAACAACCACAGGTGTATCAATCCCACCCTAGCCCAACAACAACATTAGAACAACCCAACAACAACATTAGAACAATCCCACAGTGGGAACCAACGATGGTTCACCACATTCACCCCTCCTTTGAGAACAAAGGCCGGCGGGGTACGAAAACAGACTAAAATGTCAACAGATTATAAGTTCAGACGGTCTGGAGGACCGCACCATCATTGTGACCTCCTCAATACCGGCGGTGACACCGGAGTAGGTGCATGCGGTGGCGTTCTCCCCAAAACAGCGTCCAGCTGTTCTCCCACGGACTCACAGGCCGGTTGACCCTGATGAAGCGGTAGTGCAGGGGATCCCGATACATTCTGCGATGGCGCCGATCTTCGGGGCTCAGGCAAGCTGTGCATTGGAGTAAAACTGTTAAGCACTGGTCCCGGTGCTGTCCGCGCCACGTCCGGGGGAGAAATAAGGGATAAGGGATTCGTCACTGGGGGTATGGGAGCGACAGGAGTTGCTACGTCCCCTGCGGGCGCCAGGTCTCGGATCGAGACTGTGTCCTCTCGCCCGTCAGGAAATGCCACATAGGCATACTGAGCGTTGGCGTGGAGGAGGTGGACCTGTTCGACCAAGGGGTCGGACTTGCGGGCCCTTACATGTCGCCGCAGAAGGACGGGTCCTGGGTACGTCAACCAGGCTGGTAAAGATATCCCCGAGGACGACTTCCGAGGGAATGAGAACATCCTCTCATGGGGAGTAGCATTGGTTGCCGTACACAGGAGGGAGCGAATGGAGTGAAGCGCATCAGGGAGGACCTCCTGCCAACGGGAGATTGGAAGGCCTTTGGACTTCAGCGCCAATAGGACAGCCTTCCAGACAGTAGCATTCTCTCTTTCCACCTGTCCATTACCCCTAGGGTTGTAACTCGTGGTCCTACTAGAGGCAATCCCGTATGAGAGCAGGAATTGCCTCAAGTCATTACTCATGAACGACGAGCCCCTGTCGCTATGGATATAGCTGGGGTACCCGAACAGGGTAAAAAGATCACGGAATGCCTTGATCACCGTGGCAGTCGACGTGTCCGCGCAGGGGACAACAAACGGGAACCGGGAGTACTCATCTATTATGTTCAGAAAGTACACGTTCCGATCTGTTGAGGGAAGGGGGCCCTTAAAATCTACACTCAGCCTCTCGAAGGGGCGAGTGGCCTTGACCAAATGTGCCCGGTCAGGTCGGTAAAAGTGCGGTTTGCATTCCGCGCAAATCCGACAGCTCCTTGTCACCGACCTGACGTCCTCCACCGAGTAAGGCAGGTTGCGGGCTTTGACAAAGTGGTAGAGCCGAGTGACCCCAGGATGGCACAGGTCATTATGGAGGGTGTTCAAGCGATCCTCCTGCGTAGTAGCGCATGTTCCGCGCGTGAGGGCATCCGAGGGCTCATTGAGTTTCCCGGGACTATACATGATATCGTAGTTATAGGTGGAGAGTTCAATTCTCCACCGCAAGATCTTATCATTCTTGATCTTGTCTCTCTGCGTGTTGTTGAACATGAACGCCACGGACCGCTGGTCCGTGATCAGGGTGAACCGCTTTCCCGCCAGGTAATGGCGCCAGTGTCTGATGGCCTCCACAATGGCCTGGGCCTCCTTTTCCACCGCTGAATGCCGAATTTCGGGGCCTTGGAGGGTGCGGGAAAAAAACGCGACGGGCCTGCCCGCCTGGTTTAGTGTGGCGGCCAGGGCGAAATCAGATGCATCGCTTTCCACCTGAAAAGGGATGGATTCGTCTACCGCATGCATCGTGGCTTTCGCGATGTCGTGTTTCAATTCCTTGAAGGCCAATTGGGCCTCTGGCGTGAGTGGAAAGGTCGTGGACTTAATAAGCGGACGGGCTTTGTCCGCGTAGTTGGGGACCCACTGCGCATAATAGGAGAAGAAGCCTAGGCATCTTCTCAGTGCTTTTGCGCTAGCGGGCAAGGGAAGTTCAGCAAGGGGGCGCGTACGGTCTGGATCAGGGCCAATGACCCCGTTTTCCACCACGTATCCCAGGATGGCTAACCGGCGCGTACGGAATACACACTTCTCCCTGTTGTAGGTCAAATTCAGGCGAGATGCAGTGCGTAAAAAGTTCTGGAGATTTGTGTCATGGTCCTGCTGATCACGGCCACAGATGGTGACATTATCCAGGTACGGGAAGGTAGCCCGCAGCCTGTTCTGGTCCACCATTCGGTCCATAGCACGCTGGAAGACCGAGACCCCATTGGTGACACCAAATGGAACCCTACGAAACTGATACAGACGACCATCCGCCTCAAAGGCCGTGTAGTGTCGGTCCTCTGGGCGAATGGGGAGTTGGTGGTAGGCGGACTTAAGGTCTATGGTGGAGAACACCCGGTACTGCGCAATCTGATTGACCATATCAGATATGCGCGGGAGGGGATACGCATCCAGCTGCGTATATCGATTAATGGTCTGACTGTAATCAATGACCATCCGGGGTTTGTTCCCGCTCTTGACCACCACAATCTGTGCTCTCCACGGACTAACACTGGGCTGTATGATCCCTTCTTTGAGGAGTCGCTGAACCTCAGATCTGATGAAGATCCGATCTTCAGTGTTGTAACGCCTACTTTTAGTAGCGATGGGCTTGCAGCCTGGTACCAGATTCTTGAATAAAGAGGGTGTGGTGATCTTTAATGTAGAAAGATTGCAGGCGGGGCGCTTTGGACAATTTGGAGACTGCAGCTGTTCCCCTACTGTCAGCGAAGGGAGTGGCCCACCATACTGTAGGATCACACTCTTCATGTGGACCATAAAGTTTAGTCCGAGGAGAATTGGTGCGCAAAGATACGGCAACACAAGGAGCCTGAATCGCTCGTAAATTGTACCTTGCACTTTCAAAGTTACCACACAACGTCCTAGCACAGGGACAGACCGGGACCTTGATGCCATAGTGATTGTCTGTTTGGCAGGTTGAATCTGGAGTCCACACCTCTTTACAGTGTCAGGGTGAATAAAGCTCTCAGTTCTCCCGCTGTCAAACAGACAATAAATTGCACGACCATTTACCTGTATATCCATCATCGAACAATCAAGCCTGTGAGGCTTAGCCTGGTCCAGGGTGATCGACGCCACCGTTGGTCCGTGAACGTCACTGCAGGCAGCTGAGGTCGATGCTGAGGACCCCTGCTGGTCGCTCATGGTCATCATCGACCAAAATGGCCAGCCCCATGAATCGCACATGGGTGAGGGCGCCAAACGTAGCGACTCCTGGTGGTCATCCTCCTCTGACTCCGTCGACCGCAATGGCGTCGTCCTGGACTCGCATATGGACGAACCCCGTGAGTACTTCGACGACGATGGTGATGATCCCCGTTCCGAAGGGTCACAGGCCGCACTGCCGTTCTTGGGCTTCGATCTGCACACCTTCGCATAATGTCCCTTTTTACCGCATAAGTTACAGACTACCGCTTTAGCGGGACACTTTTGTCGTGGATGCTTGGCTCCTCCGCAGAAGTAGCACCGCGGGCCGCATGGGGCTGCAGCCGTCGTCTGGTCCACATGGGAGCACGCCATAACACTGCACTTTGAGCCCGTGGGGCGAGGAGGGATTTGCGACTGCTCCTGCCACGTTGTCTCCACGTGGTCCTCCGGATACAGGACCAAGCTCTTCGAAGCCGCCTCAAGCATTTCAGCTAATTCCATAGCTTGGGTCAGGTTGAGATTTCCCTTTTCTAGCAGCTTGAGATGGATGTATGAAGACCCGACCCCGGCCACAAACGCATCTCGGGCGAGGTCATACATGTACTGCTCAGCCGACACGGCTTTGCAGTCACAGCCCCTGGCTAGCTGCAAGAGCTCATTGGCGTAATCCTCCATGGTTTCGCCCGACTGCCGACGTCGTGTAGCGAGGAGGTAACGAGCGTGGATCTCATTAGGAGGTTTCGTATAGCGCTTTTTTAAAAGCTCGAGGGCCCTCGGGTAAGTGGTGGCCGCACGGATCGCGAGGTAGACTGTGTCGCTTACCCTCGCATGGAGGACCCGGAGTCTGTCATCATCTGTGGTGACCGCTGCGGAGGCTGCCAGGTAATCTTCAAAACACTTCAGCCAGTGGTCGAAGGTGTTAGAAGCGCCCACCGCACGTGGATCTAGCGTCAGACGTTCTGGCTTTAGGATTTGCTCCATACTCTCCTTTTTTTTTTTCTTCCGTCGAGAGTTTTATGTGAGTTAATAAAATTGATGCGCATCAATTGGACACGAGGCACGAAGCTTCGGTAAAAGAAGGCTTTTATTAACTAACAATGGAACTAACAGAACTTTAACACACTATCCCAGACTGAAGAGGTCCCGCCCGAGCAGGGGGTCTTATACCTCTCCCAGGAGGCGGAGCCCGACTGGGATGTGCCACACCAGTAACAACCACAGGTGTATCAATCCCACCGTAGCCCAACAACAACATTAGAACAATCCCACAGTGGGAACCAACGATGGTTCACCACATCGCCACACTCCGGTGCCTGTTCGGGTACACTGAGGGAGAATTTAGCACGGCCAATGCACCCTAACCAGCATGTCTTTCGGTCTGTGGGAGGAAACCGGAGCACCCAGAGGAAACCCACACAGACACGGGGAGAATGTGCAAACTCCACACAGACAGTGGCCCAAGCCGGGAATCGAACCTGGGTCCCGGGTGCTGTGAGGTAGCAGTGCTAACCACTGTGCCACCGTGCCGCCCCCAAAAATAAGCCAAATTTCAAAAGTCAATCCCCTCATGGTCTGTATCATCCTGGGGAATTGCCCTGGACTAACGCCATAACCTGGTGTTCTGTCTGTGGGAGGGTGCCTGGAACTGAACTCCATGAGGTGTGGCCAGCGTTCTGTGTGAGCGCTGTCGTAATTTCGTGCCCCGGATGGCGCACTCCAAATCCATGAACTTGACCCTGACAACCGCGGATACACACCTCACCATGGTTCAGTTACTGCTCCTGCTAAACATTAGGCTGTATGATTGACTGAAGAATTAAATCCTTTTACAGGAGTCAGTGCCTTCAAGCTGAGTCGTGCTATCGAGGCTGTCGGCGGAAACTTACGGTAATCATTTCTCTTCCCAAAACTGCACTTTGATACATTTTGAAATGACCAATTGGGTTCTGCTCCTGGTGCAGTTGCTGAATGCACCACGTGTTGTGTTGTTAAACTATAAACACGAGTGGGGTGGCTCTGGGGAGGGTGGTTAAAACTGATCTCTGTGCTGCCCATTATTCAGCCTTTACGAGGCCTCTTAAACTCCCAAGATGGTGTCAGTGACATGTGTACACTTGCAATGGAAAGAATGCAGGACACCATATTTGTAAAGGTATTAGTATCTAGGGGCAGCGAGGTGGCACAGTGGTTAGCCCTGCCACCTCACAGTGCCAGGGACCCGGGTTCAATTCCCAGCTTGGGTCACTATCTGTGTGGAGTCTGCACGTTCTCCCCGTGACTGTGTGGGTTTCCTCCGGGTGCTCTGGTTTCCTCCCACAGTCCAAAAGATGTACTGGTTAGGGTGCATTGGCCGTGCTAAATTCTCCCTCAGGTAAAGAAGTTAAAATATTGAGAGATATGGGAGCTAGTCTGTCTCCAATAGTAAGAGATGAAAATATTTGCACTCCTGAAATATTGCCCGAGAGAGTGGTAATCTGTGGAATAAATGGAGAGAGGAGTATGTCCCCTGTGTAAGATAAGGCTAGAAAGTCCAATCAAGACTGGGTAAGTGATAGTGGGAGTGATGGAAAACTTGGCTATTCCAGGAATACAGTTTATTCTTGGAAATGATATCGCTGGTTCACAGGAGGGACTGATGCTCACTGTAGTGGAAAAGCCAAAAGAAAACCAGGGAACTGAGGAGTTAAAAGAAAAATACCCTGGAATTTTTCCAGATCGTGTGGTGACAAGATCCCACAGCCATTAGTTAAAACAGGAGTGGGAGAACAAAAGAGAAAGATGAAGGAATTGAGGTCCAGCTAGCTGACACTCTGATGAGATGGTAAAGGAAAGACCTAAGCAGGTAGAGGATCAGGCAGAGGTGTCTAGCTCTAAAAGATTAATGGAGTTATAACAAAGAAATGAGGTGATAAAGGATTTATATCATAAAGCCGACTCGGAAAAGGAATCAGAGTGTATTCCAGAATGCTATTACCTTAATAGTAAAATCTTAAGGTGAAAATAGAGACCTTGGCAAGTTAGTGCAGATGAGAAATAGGCAGAAGTTCACCAGATTGTGTTGCTGGTAGAATACAGACAGGAAGTATTGCGGGTAGCACAAGAGTTACCTGTAGGAGGTCATCTAGGGGTGAGGAAGACTCAGGCTAAGATACAGAAGCATTTCTATTGGTCTGGACTACATAAAGATGTGATTGAATCTTGCCGTACCTGTCATACGTATCAGATGGTAGGAAAGCCACAGGCAGTGATAAAACCAGCACCTTTGATGCCACTTCTCGCATTTGAAGAACCTTTTACACGGGTTATCATTGATTGTGTAGGTCCCCTCTCTAAAACCAGAAGTGGGAACCAGTATTTTTTTAACCGTAATGAATGTGTCTACCAGGTTTCCAGACGCAATTCCATTATGGAATGTCAAGGCAAAAAAGGTTGTGGGGGATTTGCTTGCTTTCTTTACCCGTTATGGATTTCCCAGGGAGATTCAGTCAAACGAAGGGTCCAATTTTACTGCTAAATTATTTAAGAGAGGCAAGGACTGATTAGGGACAGTCAGCATGGCTTTGTGAGTGGAAAATCATGTCTCACAGATTTGATTGAGTGTTTTTGAAGGGGTAACCAAGAAGGTAGATGAGGGCAGTGCAGTTGATGTTGTCTACATGGACTTTAGCAAGGCCTTTGACAAGGTATCGCACGGTAGGTTGTTGCATAAGGTTAAATCTCACGGGATCCAGGGTGAGGTAGCTAAATGGATACAAAATTGGCTTGATGACAGAAGCGAGAGGGTGGTTGTCGAGGGTTGTTTTTCAAACTGGAGACCTGTGACCAGCGGTGTGCCTCAGGGATCGGTGTTGGGTCCACTGTTATTTGTCATTAATAAACGTGGGCAATTGGGATTAGCTTAGGGGTTTAAAATAGCATTAATTCAAAAACTCTGCTTCCACCACCATTTCAAGAGAGACTTCCAAAGACACTGAACCCCCAGAGAGAAAATGTTTCACCTTTTCTCCATTTTAAACGGGTGACCAATTACTTTTTAACAGTGAGTCTCTAGTTCTACGTTCTCCCACAAGAGGAAACATCCTCTCCACATCCACCCTGTCAACACCCCCTCAGGATCTTATCTGTTTCAATCAAGTCGCCTCTTATTCTTCGAAACTCCAGCGGATACAAGGTTCACCTCTCCAAACCTTGCTCAAAACACCACCCACCCATTCCTGGTATTAGTCCAGTAGACATTCTCCGAACTGTTTCCAATGCATTTACATCCTTCCTTAAACAAATAAACAAGAGTAAACATTCTCCCACTATCAAAAACTTTTCATAATTTTAAAGATCCTATTAGTGATGGTATGGATCATCGCTTATCCCGCCACCAGCGTCACAGATTGTTGGTTCGTTTATCTCATTGCCATTTATGGGAGCTTGCTGTGCACATGACACGTTCCTCCCTGTTTCAGAACAGTGAGCATGCCTTCCCTGGCTGTGAGGTTGGTCGGGACGGCCTGAGGTCCTCAGTAATCAGGAGTTATGTTGAGCCGAGAGTGAGACTGCGGGCGGCAATGCAACTGAATACCAGGAGATGGCAGAGGCGGACAAGGCGAGTTTGAGGATGGAATTGCAAGGCCAGGAGCTGGGGGGAGATACAATCCTGACAGTAAAATGCTTCAGCGGAACTGAAGAAAGAAAGAGGACCTTTTAAGTATTAACATATTTGCTCACTTAACTCTCCATTTCTGATATAATCTCTCTCTAACCCACTTTGAATCATAGAATCCCTACAGTGCAGAAGGCGGCCATTCAACCCATCGAGTCTTCACTGACAACAATCCCACCCAGGCCCTATCCCCGTAACCCCATGTATTTACCCGAGCTAATCCCCCTGACACTAAGGGTCAATTTAGCATGCTTAATCCACCTTACTTGTACATCTAGTGGCTTTTGCGCCCAAATAAACCTGTTGGACTTTAACCTGGTGTTGTGAGACTTCTTACTGCACTCTTAAAGCGCCATATTCTCCTCTTAAAGGGACAGCTCCCTCCAGGGGAACACATTTCAATAACTGCTGCTTTAATGCTAACTTATATTTCTTCTCCCATTGCTCTTCTCTGTTGTATATCATTCCAAACATTTAAAATCCAGTTGTGTAATTTAAAAGAGACTTATATTGGGCACATTTCCCAACACCAAGTCTCACTTTCCACCGAGGAGGCGGCCATTCGGTCCCTCGAGTCTGTTCCATCATTCAGCTAATTCATGACTGATCTGGGTCACCTACCTTGAATCTGTTAATACCCTTTGCCTGGAGAAAATTAATCAGCCACAGTGAGGCCAGCACTGGATGAGGCTGGGAGCCGTACATCTCCCTTTGGAACGCTCCACCCCACTGTGGACTGTGGATGCTCACTCGATGAGCATAGTCCAGGCAGAAATCAATAGGACTTTGGGTGCCAAAGGAGATGGGGATAATGCAGGGAGGTGGAGTTGAGGTAGATGATTAGTCATGATCTTATTGAATGGCAGGACAGGCTTGAGGGGCCGAATGGTCTACACTAGCTCCGATTGAGAGAGCTGTATGCCCTTGAAGAAGTGAAACCAATCAAGGCACTTTTGTTTTTAAATCGTTTTGAGTCCAAAGTGACTGAATTATTCTGCCACCTTGTCTCTGTCACTTCTCTGGGCTAATCCCATGATCCAGGAATGTCTCCTTTGGTTAATGTTGTCCCTTGTACTTCTACCTGACAGGGGAGTTGGCACTTCCTCCACAGCAGATATGGCGGATTGGCAGTCACACTTTCGGAATGAAGATGAGGAGGATCCAGAGGAGGCAGAGGAAAACGAAGGTAGGTCAAATGTGAACCCTAGGTTTACAACGGCACGGTGGCACAGTGGTTAGCACTGCTGCCTCACAGCGCCAGGGACCCGGGTTCAATTCCCGGCTTTGGTCACTGTCTGTGTAGAGTTTGCACATTCCCCCCGTGTCTGTGTAGGTTTCCTCTGGGTCCTCTGGTTTCCTCCCACAGTCCAAAGATGTGCGAGTTAGATGTATTGTCCATGCTAAATTGCACCTCAGTGTCAGGGGGGCTAGCTAGGGTAAATGCATGGGGATAGGGCCTGGTAGGATTGTGGTCAGAGCAGACTTGATAGAACATAGAACAGTACAGCACAGAACAGGCCCTTTGGCCCACGATGTTGTGCCGAGCTTTATCTGAAACCAAGATCAAGCTATCCCACTCCCTATCATCCTGGTGTGCTCCATGTACCTATCCAATAACCGTTTAAATGTTCCTAAAGTGTCTGACTCCACTATCACTGCAGGCAGTCCATTCCACACCCCAACCACTCTCTGCGTAAAGAACCTACCTCGGACATCCTTCCTATATCTCCCACCATGAACCCTATAGTTATGCCCCCTTGTAATAGCTCCATCCACCCGAGGAAATAGTCTTTGAACGTTCACTCTATCTATCCCCTTCATCATTTTATAAACCTCTATTAAGTCTCCCCTCAACCTCCTCCGCTCCAGAGAGAACAACCCTAGCTCCCTCAACCTTTCCTCATAAGACCTACCCCCCAAACCAGGCAGCATCCTGGTAAATCTCCTCTGCACTCTTTCCAGCGCTTCCACATCCTTCTTATAGTGAGGTGACCAGAACTGCACACAATATTCCAAATGTGGTCTCACCAAGGTCCTGTACAGTTGCAGCATAACCCCACAGCTCTTCAACTCCAACCCCCTGTTAATAAACGCTAACACACTATAGGCCTTCTTCACAGCTCTATCCACTTGAGAGGCAACCTTCAGAGATCTGTGGATATGGACCCCAAGATCTCTCTGTTCCTCCACAGTCTTCAGAACCCTACCTTTGACCTGATGGGCCAAATGGCCTCCTTCTGCACTGTAGGATTCTACGATTCTAACATGCTGTACACCTCTCGATAATAAGAACATTCGAGGCTGATGAGACAGGTTTTTGATAGGAGAGGGAAACAGGCAGGGAAGTGGAGTTAAGGCCACAATCAAATCAGCCGTGATCTCATTGAATGGTGGAGCATTCCTGTTCCTATTTATTATGTTTAAGTACAACACACTGCGCACGTTTTGATAATTCTAATCCTGACCTGAAACCATAGCCTTGCCAGTGCTTCACCCAGATGTTATATAGGGTGGCACAGTGGTTAGCACTACTGCCTCACAGCGCCAGGGATCCGTGTTTGACTCTCGGCTTGGGTGACTGTGCGGAGTCTGCACATTCTCCCCGTGTCTGTGTGGGTTTCCTCCAGGTGCTCCAGTTTTCTCCGGAAAGATGTGCTGGTTAGGTGCATTGGTCCTCTGGTTCTTGATCCTTCCACCAATGGGAACAGTTTCTCCCTCTTGACTCTGTCCAGATTCCTCGTGATTTTGAACTTTTCCAAGGAAAACAGTTCCAACTTCTCCAATCTATCCACATAACTGAAGTCCCTCATCCCTGGAACCACCTGGACCTTTTCTGAAACCGTCATATCTTTCCTAAATTGCAATCTCCAGAATTGGACGCAATACTCCAGTTGATGCTGGACCAGTGTTTTGTAAAAATTCATTTTCACTCCCTTGCTGTTGTACTCTGTGCTGTTATTTATAAAGACCAAGATCCCATGTGCCTTTTTATCCACTTTCTCAACTTGTCCTGCCACCTTCAGTGATTTATGCACATATACACCCAGGTCTCTCTGCTCCAGCACCCACTTTAGAATTGTTTGTTTTATTTTATATTGTGTCCTTTGCATTCTTCCTACCAAAATGAATCAGAAAGAGGCTATTCGGCCCATCGGGTCTGCACCGACCACAATCCCACCCAGGCCCTACCCCCATATCCCAACATATTTACCCACTACTCCCTCTAACCTACGCATCTCAGGACACTAAGGGCAATTTTTAGCATGGCCAATCAACCTAACCCGCACATCTTTGGACTGTGGGAAGAAACTGGAGCACCTGGAGGAAACCCACGCAGACACGAGGAGAATGTGCAAACTCCACACAGATAGTGACCCAAGCCGGGAATCGAACCCAGGTCCCTGGAGCTGTGAAGCAGCAGTGCTAACCACTGTGCTAGCGTGCCGAATCATTTTGCGTTTCTCAGCATTACATTTAATCTGATACTTGTCCATTCCATCAGCCCCGTCTTTGTCCTCTTCAAGTTTAACACTATCTCCCTGACAGTTCACAGTACTTCCAAGTCTTTCTTAATTCAATTTTTGCAAACACATTTCCAGCTTCATGACAGGTGGCACAGTGAAGGTATTCCTCCCATGTGACTCAGCCACAACTTCAGAAAGATCTGAATCCTTTCTCTCTCCACAGACACTGCCAGACCTGCTGAATTTTTCCAGCATTTTCCATTTTTATTTCAGATTTCCAGCATCCCCAGTTATTTGATTTTATTAGATGAGTAAAACGCGATCATTAAGAAACCCACCAACGCCTCTATTTTCTGAGGAGACTAAGGAAATACAACTGGAAGAATGCTTTCGATGATGCATCTGTAGGTGTTGGTGAGAGTCGTATGTCCGCAGATAGAAAGCATCCTTTCTGGTTGTATCACAGCTTGGTATGGCTCCTGCTCTGCCCAAAACCGCAAGGAACTACAAAAGGTCGTGAAGGTAGCCCAATCCATCACACAAACCAGCCTCCCATCCATTGACTCTGTCTACACTTCCCGCTGCCTTGGCAAAGCAGCCAGCATAATTAAGGACCCCACGTACCCCGGACATTCTCTCTTCCACATTCTCCCATCGGGATTTAGATGCAAAAGTCTGAGATCATAGTACCAACCGACTCAAAAACAGTTTCTTAGAATCATAGAATCCTACAGTGCAGGAGGAGGCCATTTGTCCCATCGAGCCCGCACCGCCAACTATCCCACCCAGGCCCTATCCCCGTAACCCCACATATTTACCCTGCTAATCCCCCTGACACTAAGGGACAATTTAGTATAGCCAATCAACCTAACCCGCACATCATTGGACTGTGGGAGGAAACCCACGCAGACACGGGGAAAATGTGCAGACTCCACACAGACTTTCACTCAAGCTGGGAATTGAACCCGGGTTCCTGGCGCTGTGAGGCAGCAGTGCTAATCACTGTGCCACCGTGCACCCCTGCTACCATCAGACTTTTGAATGGACCTACCTCGCATTAAGTTGATCTTTCTCTACACCCGAGCTTTGACTAACACTACATTCTGCACTCTCTCCTTTCCTTCTCTATGAATGGTATATTTTGTCTATATAGCGCGCAAGAAACTATACTTTTCACTGTATACTAATCCACGTGACAATAAATCAAATCAAACCAGGGTGACACCCTCCCCCCCAACCCCTGCAGTCTTTCCGGGGCCTTCTCTGAGTGATGTCACTGCGGTTCTAGCAGTTAGAAGGTTGTTGAGGCACAGCTATCGATTTTTTTTTACAAAAGAGAATGTATTACATCCACTCACAGAGATGTCCAGCTGTTACAAACACCATAAATCCCTCCTAATACAAAGAAGCGTGTAGTGGTTGGAGAATGATCACAAGCTGCGATTCCTCGGTTTTGTCACCAGCCGCTCTTTTCTATCAGTTAAGGTTGTGACGTGTTGATTTATGTTTCAGAGGACGTTCGATACGCAGGCAGGGATAGCTTAGTCTTCCTCATCGATGCCTCGGAGGCCATGTTTGAAATGAATGATGAGGCCACTTCAGCATTCGACATGACTATTCAGGTAAGAGGAGACCAGTGACAGTGCTGTAGGTGACAGTCGTTAAGTATGTTCAGGGCTGAGGTAGACAGATTTTTAATCAGTCAGGGAATCGAGGGTCTTGGGGATAAGGCGGGAAAGTGGAGTTGAGGATTATCAAATCAGTCATGATCTCATTGAATGGTGGAACAGACTCGATGGGCTGAATGGCCTCCTTCTGTTCCTATGCCTGATACTCTAATGGTCCTATAAAACCAGATGTCTGTCTCTCCCTCACATCTCTGAGAGACACACACACACAGTCCCTCTTCTTGAAAACATTCAAGGCACATTTTTACCTCAAAAAAGGTTTTCGAAATTTGTCCTGATGTTTTTCAAAAATACTGTGAAGAAAATCGACCGTGCAAAAGGGACAGCACGGTGGCACAGTGGTTAGCACTGCTGCTTCACAGTGCCAGGGACCCAGGTTTGATTCCTGGCTTGGGTCACTGTCTGTGTGGAGTTTGCATGTTCTCCCTGTGTCTGCGTGTGCTGAGTGTTTTAAGAATATAAGAACATAAGAAATAGGAGCAGGAGTAGGCCATCTAGCCCCTCAAGCCTGCCCCGCCATTCAATAAGATCATGGCCGATCTGATCGTGGTTTTGTTCCACTTACCCGCCCGCTCCCCATAACCCTTAATTCCCTTATTGATCAGAAATCTATCTACCTGTGACTTAAACATTTTTAATGAGGTAGCCTCCACTGCTTCAATGGGCAGAGATTCCCTACCCTCTGAGAGAAGAAGTTCCTCCTCTACTCTGTCCTAAACTGACTCCCCCTTATTTTGAGGCTGTGTCCTCTAGTTCTTGTTTCCTTTCTAAGTGGAAAGAATCTCTCTGCCTCTCCCCTCTCTAGCCCCTTCATTATCTTATATGTCTCTATAAGATCTCCCCTCAGCCTTCTAAACTCCAACGAGTACAGGCCCAATCTACTCAATCTCTCCTCATAAGCTAACCCCCTCATCTCCGGTATCAACCTGGTCAACCTTCTCTGTACTCCCTCCAAGGCCAATACATCCTTCCGCAAAGGTCGGTTGATAGTGCTGCTGACTGATTAGACTCTCTCTACTTGCAGTGTGTCCACAGGGTTTACACCAGTAAGATTATTAGCAGCGACCGTGACCTTCTGGCTGTCGTGTTCTTCGGGACTCAGAAGCACAAGAACTCTGTTGACTTCAAGCATGTTTATGTCCTCCACGACTTGGACACACCAGGCAAGTTTATCCCCCAGATCTGGAGCAAGTCCATTTAAACTCGGTGTGGGGTATGTCCTTCCCTTGGGACTCTGCTCTGTGCAAGTTGTGGTGTAGGTACGCAGCTGGGAGCAGTAAAGTGACAATAACCAGGCAATCTGATTCAGTGATGTTGATTGAGAAGTAACTATTGGCCGGAATACTGGGAATACACTTCAGAAGTATTGACTGTAAAGCGTTTTGGGACATCTGGGATTGGGAAAGGCGCTATATCAATGCAATTGGTGCCTTTCGGTTGCACTTTTCACATTTACCCACCGTCTTCTCATTGGATCACTGATATGAAGAGCAGGGAACAGGCATGATGGACTGAATGGCCTCCTCATCATAGAATACTACAGTGCAGAAAGAGGCCATTCGAGTCAACACTGACAACAATCCCAGCCCTATCCCTGCAACCCCATGTCTTTACCCTGCTAATCCCCTGACACTAAGGGTTAATTTAGCATGGCCATTCCACCTAACTGTACGTCTTTCAGACTGTGGGAGGAAACCAGAGCACCCAGAAGAAACCCACGGGGAGAATGTGCAGACTCCACGCAGACAATGACCTGAGGCCGGAATTGAACCCGGGCCCCTGGCGCAGTGAGATGGCAGTGCTAACCACTGTGCCACCCGTGCCACCATGTATGTAAAATTCGATATTTCCTTGATCCCATTTCCTTTGTCCCTCTGTCCAGTTGGGTTAACATCCTTTCTGCCTCAACCACAAAACTTGAAAATAAATTTCACATGTTTACAACTCACAATTCTCCAAGACTTGTCTGGACCCCAGGAACGGAATGAATATTCTGCTAATAAGAATAGTCTATTTGAAACTCCAGATTTAATGCCCATTCTTGGACCTAATTGCTAATAACCGCAATCTCAGCCCGTCCAGAGCCACTAAGCGGACGGCTCAAGTCCAGATGAGATTCTGTTTCCATGGAGCAGAACATGTGTCTCCTCGAGCCCACTTCCACTGGAGGTGTGGGGAACTCTGGCTGGCATAAAGAACAAAGAACAATACAGCACAGGAACAGGCCCTTCGGCCCTCCAAGCCCGCGCCGCTCCCTGGTCCAAACTAGACCATTCTTTTGTATCCCTCCATTCCCACTCCGTTCATATGGCTGTCTAGATAAGTCTTAAACGTTCCCAGTGTGTCCGCCTCCACCACCTTGCCTGGCAGCGCATTCCAGGCCCCCACCACCCTCTGTGTAAAATATGTCCGTCTGATATCTGTGGCATGAGGCACCATTTTGCAGGACAGCTCAGACTGAGGTTCAAAACGCACAAGTTCTTGGATGCATTGTTTTGAGGTCCTGGTGGAATAGAAATATTGTGGTTACAAATGCAGGTCAGATGCTGGGAACTCTGCGGGGAGTAACTCACCTTCTGACTCCCCCAATATCTGTCCACCATCTACAGGGCACAAGTCAGGAGTGTAATGGAATACTCCCCACTTGCCCGGATGAGTGCGGCTCCAACTTCACGCAAGAAACTCGACTCCATCCAGGACAAAGTGGTCCACTTGATTGGCATCACATCTACCACCTTCAACACTCTCACTCTCCTCCACCGAGTGGCAGCCGTGTGTACCATCTGTAAGATGCTCTGCAGCAACTCACCTAAGGCTCCTTCAACAGGATAAAGTAGACGTGGAGCGGATGCTTCTGCTGGTGGGGCATTCTAGGACGAGAGGTCGTAGTCTTAGGATAAGGGGCAGCAAATTTAAAACAGAGTTGAGGAGAAACTACTTCTCCCAAAGGCTTGTGAAACTCTGGAATTCGCTGCCCCAAAGTGCAGCGGATGCTGGAACAGTGAGTAAAATTAAGGAGGAGTTAGACAGATTTTTTAATTGGGAATGGGTTGAAAGGTTATGGGGAGAAGGCAGGAAAATGGGGATGAGGAGCATATCAGCCATGATTGAATGGCGGAGCAGACCCGATGGGCCAAATGGCCTAATTCTGCTCCTATATCTTATCAACTTATGAACAGCACCTTCCAAACCCATGACTTCTACCATCTAGAAGGAAAAAGGCAGCACATATCTTGGAACTCCGCCACCTGCAAGTTCCCCTCCAAGCCACTCACCATCCTGACTTGGAAATATATCAGCTGTTCCTTCACTGTCGCTGGGGCAAAATCCTGGAAGTCCCTCCCTAACAGCACTGTGGGTGTGCCTACACCACAGGGACTGTAGCGGTTCAAGATGGCGGCTCACCACCTACTTTCTCGAGGGCAATAACAGATGGTCGTGCCAGCAACACCCACATCCTATAAAAGAAAAATTAAAAAGCCAAGAGGAGGAGGAGAGTTCTAGCCCCAGGATCCTTAAGTTTGAAAGTGTAAGAGCAGGTTTCTGAGGCCTCTGTCCCTAATAGGTCATCATCCTGTATCTATGTAAAAAGAACATGGGCCATTTCCTGTTTTTTATTCATTTGTGGGACACGGGCGTCGCTGGCTGGCCAGCATTTATTGCCCATCCCTAGTTGCCCGAGGGCAGTTGAGAGCCAACCACATTGCTGTGGCTCTGGAGTCACATGTAGGCCAGACCAGGTAAGGACGGCAGATTTCCTTCCCTAAAGGACATTAGTGGCCCAGATGGGTTTTTCTGACAATCGACCATGGTTCATGGTCATCAGTGGATTCTTAATTCCAGATTTTTTCTTTATTGAATTCAAATTCCACCGTCTGCCGTGGCGACATTCGAACCCGGGTCCCCGGAACATTAGCTGAGTTTCTGGGTTAATAGTCTAGCGATAATACCACTGGGCCATCGCCTCCCCTGGTGTGTTTAATAGATTGATGTTCTAATCTGACTCTCTCTGTCTGGGCTCAGGTGCTAAGCGAGTACTGGAGTTGGACCAGTATGAGGGGGAGAAGGGGAACAAGTCCTTCAAGAAGAACATAGGCCACAGTGCCAATGACTCGTTGAGTGATGCTCTCTGGGTCTGCTCCAATCTCTTCAGTGACGTCACGCTGAAACTGAGCCACAAGCGCATCATGCTGTTCACCAACAATGACAACCCACATGCTAAAGACAGCTCCAAAGCACGACTGACCAGAACAAAGGCCAATGACCTGCGAGAGACAGGTCGGCAAACCACTGTTACCATCAAGCATTTGTCAGCGACTGGTTCAAAGATGTTGAATCACAAAGTCCTCACTTAAGATTGCAGTTGCATTGCCGTGAAGTGCAACTTTATGTGAAACAACTTTAAACAAATCAGGTTTTCCCATTAAAACCAATGTGAAAGCTGTCTTTAGAGTCTGTAGGACATTTCTCAACATGATAACCTGTGAGTGAAAATATTTAATGTTGCTGAATTACTATAGCGGTCGATGAAATAACTTTTGAAATGAAATCAATTTAAAGATATAAATATACTTCGCTCCGGTTTTCTGCCCATCATGCTTGCCGAATCTCCCACGTGCCACGCATTCCACTCGCTGACCCTCCCTCTGGGTCACTGCAGACCCTCTTCCTCAGCTTGTCACCTGAGAGCAGAGATTTCAGAGGGTTATTGGACTGGGGTGCAGGTCGCAGAGACGGGGAGGGCTGAGGCAATGGATGGATTTGACAAGATTGAAAATAGTGCTTCGCACAAAATTGGAGCGTAAGTAGGCCATTCGGCCCCTCCCGCCTGCTGTGCCGTTCAATGAGATCATGCCTTGTACGTTTGTGTTTCAAATTCCACATTCCTATCTACCCACAAAAATCTTTGATTCCCTCACCGAACAAGAATCTCTCTACCTCTGCCTTAAAGATATTCAGTGACCCCCCCATTGCCTTCTGCGACAGAGGCCGGAATTTTACCGGCACGCCTGCCCTGATTCCAGGGATGGGTGAGGCTCGGAGAACGGCATTCTCCGTTAGCCTCGGGCGGGATCGTGCGAACCTCAAGCGGACATGCCAGTAAAGTCCGGCCAGAGAGTTCCAAAGTCATGCAACCCTCTGAAAGAAAAGAATTCTCTCCATCTCTGTCCTAAAAGGGCAACCACTAATTTCAAAACAGAGCCCGCTCGTTCTGGACTCTCCCACAAGAAGAAACATCCTTTCCATGCCCACCTTGTCCAGACCGTTCAGGATCTTAGTTACTTCAATCAAGTCACCCCTCACCCTTCTAAACTCCAGTGGAAACAAGCCCAGTCTGCCCAACCTTTCCCCATAAGATAACCCGCTCGTTCCAGCTATCGATCCAGCAAACCCCCTCTGAAATGTCTCCAACTCATTTACACACTTCCTTAGAATCCCATGGAATCCCTACAGTGCAGAAGGAGGCCATTCGGCCCATCAAGCCTGCACCAACCACAATCCCACACAGGCCCTATTCCTGTAACCCCACATATTTACCCTGCTCATCCGACTGACACTTACAATCACTTCACTGACAATCCCACCCCGGCCCTATCCCCAAAACCTTATGTATTTACCCAGCTAATTCCCCTGATGCTCTAGGTTAGGTGGATTAGCCATGGTAAATGCATGCGGTTACAGGGATAAATCGATTGGGTGGACCTGAGTAAGATGTTTTTTCGGAGAGTCGGTGCAGACTCAATGGGCTGAATGGTCTCCTTCTGCACTGTAGGGATTCTATGGTTCATTCTCACTCTCTAGAGGACTCACTTAACTTGCTAATTTCCTGTTTAAACACCTGTAGAAACACAATCATATAAGTTTTCACATTTCTAGCCATCTTCCTCTCATTCTCTAATTTCTTTCTCCTGATTAACCTTTGGTCATTTTCTGCTGTTCTTCACATTCTAACCAATCATCTGGCCTGCAGTTATATGCTTTTTCCTTAAGTTTGACAGTTTCCTTAACTTCTTTAGTTAACCACGGAAGTGGGTCCTCCCCCTTCAAATATTTTTAATAGTAGAAATTTACTTATTCAGAATATTCTGAAATAGCCCCTTAAATGTCTGCCACTGCTTGTCTATTGATCTGTCCCCTAGCCTAATCTCCCAGTTCACTTAGCTAGCACAACTTTCATGCCCACATAGTTGCCTTTATTTAAGTTTAAAATACTAGCCTTAGACCCACTCTTCTCCCTTTCAAACTATTCAGTCGTGTTGAAGCGGGGTTAGACAGTGTAGTGGCCAGACCAGTGTTGTACTGTGCATTGGAGCTTCATCGAACAATCCCTTCACTGCTTCCACTGTCCTGATTGTCACCTGAAGCGTGGTTCTGTAGGGATGGCCAGAAGGCTGTTTCCCAACATGGGTTGGTGTCCTGCCAGCCAGCATCCAAAACTAAAGGAAGGGTAAGACCTGCAGCCCACGCCAGCCTGCCCTGTGACGTGATGGTACGAAGACCGGAACTAAACACTTCTTCCTCTCTTTCCTCATTCTATCCCCCCCGCCCCCCGCTCCCCCCAGTCACCGACATAGTCTGCTAATCAAGGCAAATAAACAGGCCCAAAGTCAAACACGTCAGGCAACCAAAACCAGTCTAGGAGATCACAGATCAAATCTGATTTTCTGTACTTCACAATCTTTACCCTCGTCAAGAACTGGGTCCAGCTCCAACTTAAAGAATCTGAGAAACGTTGCAGGGAAAATTGCCGATCATTTTTTGTCAAAAGACTGGGCGGAATTTTCCCGTCCCGCCCACCACGGGAATCGTAGCGAGCGGGACATGGACCCTTGGGGGTGAGCGTGGCTGGAAAATCCCGCCCATCATCTCGCGAGCAATAATAACAGAAGCTTTGCCTTTTGCTGCTATGCTGTGAATGGCGTGTCTTTGTCTCTGCCCTTGTCTGTGTACAGGTATCATCCTTGACCTGATGCATCTGAAGAAGCCTGGTGGGTTTGACATGTCTCTCTTTTACTGCGACCTTGTCAGTGTATCGGAGGATGGGGATGCAGCTGTGCAAGGCGAGGGGTCAGCCAGGTTGGGCGATCTGCTTCGGAAAGTGTGGGCCAAGGACTACAAGAAGAGGACCGTCACCAGGTCAGCAGTCACTCAGAGTAGCACCGCGTCTCCTGGGTCCTCGGAGAGTTTCTAATGTATTCCCTGCGGACCTTGGCAGACAGAACGTCCGTGTTCATGCACACAATCTGCTCAAATGTACGGACGATCTTCATAGATTAGGCACTCAGGGCATGTTTCCACTCGCTGGGAAGAGCGAAACCAGAAGCCGTCAACACCAGGTAGTGACCAGGCCAGGAATGCAGGAGAAATTTCTTTACCCAGAGAGTGATGGGAATGTGGAACTTGGCTACCACAGGGTTGTAATGAATGGTGTAGCTGCGTTTAGGGAGAAGCTGGATGAGCATGAGAGAGAAAATCATTGGCCGGTTACGCTGATAACGCTAAAGGGAGAGGGGAGGGAGAAAGTTCATGGGAAGCGGAAATACTGGCATGCAGCTGTTGGGCTGAATGGCCTGTTTCTCTGCTGCGTCTCTTATTTTGAAACATCATAAGGTGCATCATGTTACTTTGACAGGAATCGGCCATACAAAGAATATAGTACAGCACAGGAACAGGCCCTTCAGCCCTCCAAGTCTGCGTCTGGACACAGGACGCCTTTCGAAACTAAAGACCTTTCGTCTCTACATAGCAAATTCCTCCATTCCCAGCCTTTTCATGTATCTATCCAGATGCCTCTTAAATGTTGCTATTGTATCTGCTTCTACCACCTCCTCGGGCAGCGCGTCCCAGGCACTTACCACCCTCTGTGTAAAAAAACTTGCCTCTCACATCTCCTTTAAACTTTCCCCCTTTTTGCCTTAAACCTCTGTCCCCTAGTAATTGGCATTTCTACCCTGGGAAAAAGACTCTGACTATCCATTCTATCCACGCCTCTCATAATCTTGTAGACTTCTATCAGGTCGCCCCTCAGCCTCTGACGTTCAAATGAAAACAAATCAAGTTTGTCCAATCTCTTCTCATAGCTAATACCCTCCAAACCAGGTAACATCCTGGTAAACTTTTAATGTGGCGACCAGAACTGTATGCAATATTCCAAACATGCCCTAACTAAAGCTCTATACAGCTGCAACTTGACCTGCCAAATTTTGCACCCTATGGCCCAACCGATGAAGGCAAGCATGCCATACGCCATCTTGACCACCTTATCCACTTGTGTTGCCACTTTCAGGGAACTGTGGACCTGTACGCCCAGATCCCTCTGCATGTTAATGCTTCTAAGGGTCCTGCCATTTACTGTGTATTTCCCTACTGCATTGGACCTTTCAAAATGCATCATCTTTGATTTGATTTGATTTATTATTGTCACATGTATTGGTATACAGTGAAAAGTATTGTTTCTTGTGCACTATACCGACAACGCATACCATTCATAGAGAAGAAAAGGAGAGAGCGCAGAATGTTACAGTCATAGCTAGGATGGAGAGAAATATCAACTTAATGCAAGGTAGGTCCATTCGAAAGTCTGATAGCAGCAGGGAAGAAGCTGTTCTTGGGTCAGTTGGTACGTGACCGTATCTTTTGGTGGAAGAGAGAATGTCCGGGGTGTGTGGGGTCCTTAATTATGCTGAGTGCTTTGCTGAGGCAGCGGGAAGTATAGACAGAGTCAATGGATGGGAGGCTGGTTTACGTGATGGATTGGGCTACATTCACAACCTTTTGTAGTTTCTTGCGGTCTTGGGCAGAGCAGGATCCATACCAAGCTGTGATACAACCAGAAAGAATGCTTTATATGGTGTATCTGTAGAAGGTGGTGAGAGTCATAGTGGACATGCCAAATTTCCTTAGTCTTCTGAGAAAAAAGAGGCGCATTTGTCTGGATTAAATTCCATCTGCCATTTCTCCGCCCAAGTCTATCCAGACTATCGATATCCTGCTGCATCCTCTGACAATCCTCCTCACAAACATTGGTAAACGTAGCAACTATTTTCCACACACACTTGAACAGTGAGATAATGACCAGATCTGTTTTTTGGAGGTTAATTTGACAGGACAGAGCTTCCCTGCTCTCCAAAGTAAAGTTTATTTATTAGTCACAAGTAAGGCTTACATTAACACTGCAATAAAGTTACTGTGAAATTCCCCTAGTTGCCACAGTCCGGCACCTGTTCGGGTCAATGCACCCTAACCAGCACATCTTTCAGAATGTGGGAGGAAACCGAAGAACCCGGAGGAAACCCACGCAGACACGGGGAGAATGTGTAAACTCTACACAGACAGTGACCCGAGCCGGGAATCGAACCCGGGTCCCTGGCGCTGTGAAGCAGCAGTGCTAACCACTGTGCCACCGTGCCATCCTCCATGTGGTGCTGTGGGATCTTTTACATCCAACTGACCAAGTCGTCAGGACCTTGGCTTAAACCCCACCGCCCCCCATCCCTAAACTGCCGCCTTCTTCAACCGCTTAATGTGCATCAGAATGTCTTTGAGTTTCAGCCCCTGTTAAACTCTCTGTTCCGGTGTCGGTTGTATTTGATGTCCTGTTTTTGTTTTGTTTTGTTTTGGCCAGGCTGAACCTGAAGCTGGGAGAAGGCGTGGAACTTTCAGTCGGAGTTTACAATCTCGTGCGGAGTGCCAGGAAACCCAGTGCCGTCCGCCTGTACCGAGAAAGCAACGAGCCCGTCAAAACCAAAACCCGCTGGTTTAACGGGGAGATGGGCAGTCCGCTCCTGCCCAGCGACACCAAGAAGGCCCAGGTAAAGGACGGTGAACCTATACCGTGCTGAATTAAAACGTCAACTCCTGCCTGACCAAAGGCAAAACACTGCGGATGCTGGTAATCTGAAATACAAACAGAAAATGCTCTTTCTTAATTCATGAACGAGATGTGAGTTATTGTGCATCCCTAATTGCCCTCGAGAAGGCGATGATGGGGCGTTTTCTAAACCTGCTGCACTCTGCGATGTGAAGGCACATCCACAGTGCAGTTTCATCATGACTTTTGACACAACTGAGTGGCTTTCTAAGTCAATCAGAGGGTAGTTGAGAGTCAGCCATGCGGTTCTGGATCCTCAGACAGGCCAGACCGGATAAGGACGGCAGATTTCCTTCTCTAAAGAGCATTAATGAACCAGATGGGTTTTTACAACAATCGGGTAATTTCATGATCACAGACTAATTTCCCCTTTATTATACAGCTCTGGCGAAGGGTCATCCAGACTCGAAACGTTGGCTCTTTTCTCTATTCACAGATGCTGCCAAACCTGCTGAGATTTTCCAGCATCTTCTCTTTTTCTCCCCCAGTTGCTGTGGTGTGGTTTGAACTCGTGCCTCTAGATCGACGGCACGGTGGCACAGTAGGTTAGCACTGCTGACTCACAGCGCCAGGGACCCGGGTTCGATTCCTGGTTTGGGTCACTGTCTATCTGGAGTTTGCACGTTCTCCCCGTGTCTGCGTGGGTTTCCTCCGGGTGCTCCGGTTTCCTGCCACAGTCCAAAGATGTGCGGTTTAGGTGGATTGGCCATGCTAAATTGCCCCTTTAGTATCAGGGGGACTAGCTCGGGTAGATGCATAGGTTTATGAGGACAGGGCCTGGGTGGGATTGTGGTCGGTGCAGACTTGATGGGCTGAACGGCCTCCTTCTGCACTGTAGGGATTCTATGATTCTATCATTAGTCAAAACCTCTGAATTACTCATCCAGTAATATAACTCCCCTGTTATTGTATCCCTTGTGCGTACTGTACAGAGAGAAACAAGAGTTAATCTTTCAGGTCAATGACTTTTCTTTACAACTAGCCCGCGTTAGACATGCCACAGGGTTCAAACAGGTACAGAAGGAAGGTATGCATGGAGGGCTGGAAAGAGTGAAAGGGGAGGCAGCAGAGATTAAATAACAGAAGAGACAATGGTGCAAGGCAAAGATAGAATGGTAATGAGATGAGTAAATAAAGAAAAAAAGAACTTGTATTAATTAAAATAGCGCCTTCCACAACTTCAAGATGGCCCAAAGCACTTCACAGCCAATGAAGTACTTCTGAACTTTCCTGCAGACAAAAGGAATATGCCCAAGCCTTGCACCTGTTTTGAATTATCTGGCAGCTTGAGGAGCCTATAGCTCCCCATTGCTTTGTCCATGGCAAGACCTCGGCCAATCAGAGTCGACTTGTCAACCAATCAACACCCTTTTCTCCTGTGGTATAAATTGTCACAATTGTTTGAAATTTGACCTTCTGGGGTTTGTCCTGATGAGTGCAAGACAAAAAACTTCGACAACCTGTCTCCTTGTTCAGCATTGGTTTCGAAGTTTAGCCACTGCTGTAATGTAGGAATCTTTCTACTTACGTTTGACTCTCTCCATCCCTTTCTTCCACAAACTGATTCCCTCCCTGTAACTTGCTTTTTTATTTTAAAATAAGGATCAGTACGAGGTCTGTGTGGAGTTTGCACATTCTCCTCGTGTCTGCGTGGGTTTCCTCCGGGTGCTCCGGTTTCCTCCCACAGTCCAAAGATGTGCAGGTTAGGTTGATTGGCTAGGTTAAAAAAATTGCCCCTTAGAGTCCTGGGATGCGTAGGTTAGAGGGATTAGCGGGTAAAATATGTGGGGGTAGGGCCTGGGTGGGATTGTGGTCAGTGCAGACTCGATGGGCCGAATGGAATCCTTCTGCACTGTAGGGTTTCTATGATTCTATGATTTCTATGTATCATTTTTATTTTCTGCTCTGTCTTTAACTGGTTACCTGTTTAAAGTTAAAAGTTTATTTATTAGTGTCACAAGTAAGGTTACATTAACACTGCGGTGAAGTTACTGTGAAAATCCCCTAGTCGCCACACTCCGGCGCCTGTTCGGGTAACGCTGAGGGAGAATTTAGCACGGCCAATGCACCCTAACCAGCACGTCTTTCGGACTGTGGAAGGAAACCGGAGCACCCGGAGGAAACCCACGCAGACACGGGGGAGAACGTGCTGACTCCACACAGACAGTGACCCAAGCCGGGAAACGAACTCGCGTCCCTGGCGCTGTGAAGCAGCAGTGCTAACCACTGTGTCACCGTGCCGCCCCGTTTCTGGGGTCCGCATCACCCTTCTTCCAATGTCCTGAATATTTTGTACCATCGTAATCCAGATAGCCAGTGGGAAGAGGCTTCCATCCCTTTGCTCTTTTTATACCGAGATTAACTTTCCATTTTTCAGTCAGACCTTCACTGGATTAGCTCTTTGAAGAAGAGGCATACGGACCCGAAATGTTAACTCTGCTTCTCTCTCCGTGCACCTGCTGAGCTTTTCCAGCATTCTCTGTTTTTATTTCAGATTTCCAGCGTCCATAGTATTTTGCTTTCACTTCATTGAGTTTATCTGCTTGATGTGGTTACATGACCATCTATATTGATGGAATATTCCACAAAATATGTCCAGCCTAATGAACAGAGCGTGCTTGAGCCTCTGTGTTATTTAACAAAATAACACAGAGGCTGTGTTACTCATGACGGTGATTGCTCATATCACACAGTGTGACCTAATCCAGAAGAGGACCGTTAGGGCGGCACGGCGGTTAGCACTGGTGCCTCACAGCGCCAGGGACCCGGGTTTGATTCCCGGCTTGGGTCACTGTCTGTGTGGAGTCTGCACGTTCTCCCTGTGTCTGCGTGGGTTTCCTCCGGGTGCTCCGGTTTCCTCCCACACTCCAAAGATGTGCAGGTTAGTTGATTGGCCATGATAAATTGCTCCTTAGTGTCAGGGGCACTATCAGGATAGATACATGGGGCTACAGGGATAGGGGCTGGGTGGGATTGTGGTCGGTACAAACTCAATGGGCTGAATGGCCTCCTTCTGCACTGCAGGGTTTCTATGATTACCCATCCCCAGTTGCCCTTGAGAAGGTGGTGGTGAGCTTCCTTCTTGAAACGCTACAGTGCATGTGGTGTAGGTACACCCACTGTGCTGTTAGGGAGTGAGTTCAGGGATTTTGACTCAGCGACAGTGAAGGAACAGCCAATATATTTCCAAGTCAGGATCGTGAGTGGCTTGGAGGGGAACTTGTAGGTGATGGTCTTCCCAGGTATCTGCTGCCCTGGCCCTTCTAGATGGAAGTAGTTGTGGGTTTGGAAGGAGCTATTGAAGGAACCTTGGTCAGTTCCTGCAGTGCATCTTATCGATGGTACACACGGCTGCCAATGTGTCCGTGGTGGAGGAAGTGAATGCTTGTAGAAGGAGTGCCAGTCAAGCGGGCTGTTTTGTCCTGGATGGTGTCAAGCTTCATGAGTGTTGCTGGAGCTGCAAGTGGAGAGTACTCCATCACTCCTGACTTGTGCCTTGTAGATGGTTGACAGGCTTTGGGAGGGTCAGCGGGTGAGTACCTCGAAAGATGTTGCTCTTTCATATAATTTAAGCCTGTTCTTGTTCTTTTTGGTTCCCAGGTTTATGGACAGAGGCAGATTGTTCTGGAGAAAGAGGAAACCGAGGAATTGAAGAGATTTGATGGCCCAGGCTTGGTTCTCATTGGTTTCAAGCCATTGTCACTCTTAAAGAAGCACCACCACATCAGACCCCCACAGTTCATTTACCCAGATGAGACTCTGATAACAGGTAACCCTCAGCCGCTGTTACTGCTGCCCTTTGGCCAAGTGGGCATGGCTCTACCCAGGGTATTTATAGAGCACAGGGTCCAAACTTCATCCCCCTTCTCCTCAGTTAGCTGATGGTTCACAAGACAGATTCATGCAGATAATGATGGGAAACCCTGCACTGGCAGCTAGAAGTGTTAAAACGTTAGGAGCTAATGTTCCAGCATGAGGGAATCCTACTGGAGAGAGAGAGAGTGTCTCGGAGGGAGGTGTTGACCCGTTAGAGAAAATCTCCATTACAAGAGAGGAAGTGTTAGGTTTTTTAGGGAACATTAAAACTGACAAAGCCCCAGGGCCTGATGGCATCTATCCTCGACTGCTCTGGGAGACGAGAGATGAAATTGCTGGGCCTCTGACGGAAATCTTTGTCGCTTCTTTGGACACGGGTGAGGTCCCTGAGGATTGGGGGATAGCGAATGTGGTCCCGTTGTTTAAGAAGGGTAGCAGGGATAACCCAGGAAATTATAGGCCGGTGAGCTTGACGTCCGTGGTAGGGAAGTTGTTGGAGAGGATTCTTAGAGACAGGATGTATGTGCATTTAGAACGGAACAATCGCATTCGTGACAGACAGCATGGTTTTGTAAGAGGGAGGTCGTGCCTTACAAATTTGGTGGAGTTTTTTGAGGAAGTGACAAAAACGGTTGATGAAGGAAGGGCCGTGGATGTCGTCTATATGGATTTCAGTGAGGCATTTGACAAAGTCCCACATGGCAGGTTGGTTAAGAAGGTTAAGGCTCATGGGATACAAGGAGAAGTGGCTAGATGGGTGGAGAACTGGCTTGGCCATAGGAGACAGAGGGTAGTGGTCGAAGGGTCTTTTTCCGGCTGGAGGTCTGTGACCAGTGGTGTTCCGCAGGGCTCTGTACTGGGACCTCTGCTATTTGTGATATATACAAATGATTTGGAAGAAGGTGTAACTGGTGTAATCAGCAAGTTTGCGGATGACACGAAGATGGCTGGACTTGCGGATAGCGAAGAGTATTGTCGGGCAATACAGCAGGATATAGATAGGCTGGAAAATTGGGCGGAGAGGTGGCAGATGGAGTTTAATCCGGATAAATGCGAAGTGATGCATTTTGGAAGAAATAATGTAGGGAGGAGTTATACAATAAATGGCAGAATCATCAGGAGTATAGAAACACAGAGGGACCTAGGTGTGCAAGTCCACAAATCCTTGAAGGTGGCAACACAGGTGGAGAAGGTGGTGAAGAAGGCATATGGTATGCTTGCCTTTATAGGACGGGGTATAGAGTATAAAAGCTGGAGTCTGATGATGCAGCTGTATAGAACGCTGGTTAGGCCACATTTGGAGTACTGCGTCCAGTTCTGGTCGCCGCACTACCAGAAGGACGTGGAGGCGTTAGAGAGAGTGCAGAGAAGGTTTACCAGGATGTCGCCTGGTACGGAGGGTCTTAGCTATGAGGAGAGATTGGGTAGACTGGGGTTGTTCTCCTTGGAAAGACGGAGAATGAGGGGAGATCTAATAGAGGTGTACAAGATTATGAATGGTATCGATAGGGTGAACAGTGGGAAGCTTTTTCCCAGGTCGGAGGTGACGATCACGAGGGGTCACGGGCTCAAGGTGAGAGGGGCGAAGTATAACTCAGATATCAGAGGGATGTTTTTTACACAGAGGGTGGTGGGGGCCTGGAATGCGCTGCCAAGTAGGGTGGTGGAGGCAGGCACGCTGACATCGTCTAAGTCTTACCTGGATAGTCACATGAGCAGCCTGGGAATGGAGGGATACAAACGATTGGTCCAGTTGGACCAAGGAGCGGCACAGGCTTGGAGGGCCGAAGGGCCTGTTTCCTGTGCTCTACTGTTCTTTGTTCTTTGTTCTTTGAGTCTGTACCGACAACAATCCCACCCAGGTCCTATCCCCATAGCCCCACATATTTACCCTGCTAGTCCCCCTGACACTAAGGGGCAATTTAGCACGGCCAATCCACCTACCCCATGCAACTTTGGAGTGTGGGAGGAAACCGGAGCACCCGGAGGAAGCCCACGCAGACACGGGGAGAATGTGCAAACTCCACACAGACAATGACCCAAGCCAGGAATCGAACTCAGGTCCCTGGCGTTGTGAGGCAGCAGTGCCAACCACTGTGCCATCCTGGCATTTATCTGGCATATCTGAGGGAGGGGGTGATTCTCTCCAGGCTCAGCCAGTATTAATTTATCGCACTCTCACTTTGGGACTGGAGTCTGCTGACAGAACCCTGCTCCAGGGTTTGGGCACATTAGGCTGGCACTGCAGGGCGATACCAGGGGGATGCTGCATTGTCAATGGTGCCATTCCCCCAATGGAACATCAATTCTGACCATTGTCTGGTTTCAGGGCAGCATCGAGATCTATGATTCAAACACAGTCACCCAGTGGCACACTGGTTGGCACTGCTGCCGCACAGCGCCAGGGACCCGGGTTCAATTCCCGGCCAGGGTCACTGTGTGGAGTTTGCACATTCTCACCATGTCTGCGTGGATTTCCTCCCACAGTCCAAAGGTCTGTGGGTTAGGTGGATTGGCCATGCTAAATTGTCCCTTAGTTCAGGGGGATTGGTGAGGGTAAATACATGGGGTTACGGGGATAGGGCCTGGATGGGATTGTGGTTGACTCAATGGGCCAAATAGCCTCCTTCTGCATTGTAGGGTTTCTATGATTCATACCCACTGCTGTAAGGAACTTTGAGTGCGACAAAGATGTTAACAGCAGGGGACAAATTGTAGAAAAATGGAGATTTATTAAGCATCAAGGATGTTAAATAAGATGGGCAGTAATTGACACAGGTTTATGTGCCCCTGTTTTAGCTTTGGACAACAGCACACACAAAAACCTGGACTGCTTTTCATGGAGTCGTAGAATCCCTACAGTGCTGAGGGAGGCCATTCCGCCCCCGCCCCCGAGCTTGGACCACAGTGTTTAAACTTATACAGACGTGCTCTCTGACAACGCATAATTAATTGTCAGGCGTGATATTCTCAGTGTCCTACCCAACAGTCCGCCCTCTGCCAACTCCAAAATAAAACCGATTGGTCACTGATACATCTGTGCACAAAATAACGACCATATTCATTTTTATTTATTGATGGGATGTGGGTGTCGCTGGCTAGACTAGCATTTATTGCCCATCCCTAGTTGCCCTTGAGAAGGTGGTGGTGAGCTGCCTTCTTGAATCGCTGCAGTCCCTGTAATGTAGGTACACCTAAAGTGCTGTGAGGGAGGGAGTTTCAGGGTTTGACCCAATGACAGTTAAGGAATGGTGATAGAGTGCAAGTTTGGATGGTGTGTGGTTTGAAGGGGAACTTGCAGGTGGTGATGTTCCCGGGTATCTGCTGTTATCCGAGCTGATTTTGATTTAATTTATGATTGTCACATTATTAGTATACAGTGAAAAGTATTGTTTTTTGCACGCTATACAGACAAAGCATACTGTTCATAGAGAAGGAAAGGAGAAAGTGCAGAATGTAGTGTTACAGTCATAGCTAGGGTGTAGAGAAAGATCAACTTAATGCAAGGTAGGTCCATTCAAAAGTCTGATGGCAGCAGGGAAGAAGCTGTTCTTGAGTCGGTTGGAACGTGACCTCAGACTTTTGTATCATTTTCCCGAAGGAAGAAGGTGGCAGAGAGAATGTCTGGGGCGTCTGGAGTCCTTAATTATGCTGGCTGCTTTTCCAAGGCAGCGGGAAATGAAGACGGAGTCAATGGATGGGAGGCTGGTTTGCATGATGGACTGGGCTACATTCACAACCCTTTGTAGTTTCTTGCGGTCTTGGACAGAGCAGGAGCCATACCAAGCTGTGATACAACCAGAAAGAATGCTTTCTGTGGTGCATCTGTAAAAGTTGGTGAGAGTCGTAGCTGACATGCCAAATTTCCTTAGTTTTCTGAGAAAGTAGAGGCGTTGGTGGGGCTTTCTTAACTATAGTGTCGGCATGGGGGGACCAGGACAGGTTGTTGGTGATCTGGACACCTAAAAACTTGAAGCTCTCAACCCTTTCTACTTCATCCGCATTGATGTAGACAGGGGCATGTTCTCCTTTATGCTTCCTGAAGTCGATGACAACCTCCTTCGTTTTGTTGACTTTGAGGGAGAGATTATTGTTGCCGCACCAGTTCACCAGATTCTCTATCTCATTCCTGTACTCTGTCTCGTCATTGTTTGAGATCCGACCCACTATGGTGGTTTCATCAGCAAATTTGAAAATCGAGTTGGAGAGGAATTTGGCCGCACAGTCATAGGTGCATAAGGAGTATAGTAGGGGGCTGAGAACACAGTCTAGTGGGGCACCGGTGTTGAGGATGATCGTGGAGGAGGTGTTATTGCCTATCCTTACTGATTGTGGGCTGTAGGAAGTTCAGGATCCAGTCACAGAGGGAGAAGCTGAGGCCCAGACCACGGAGTTTGGAGATGAGTTTTGTGGGAATAATGGTGTTGGAGGCTGAGCTTTAGTCGATAAATAGGAGTCTGACACAGGTGTCCTTGTTATCTAGGTGTTTCAGGGTTGAGTGCAGGGCCAGGGAGATGGCGTCTGCTGTGGACCTGTTGCAGCGATAGGCAAACTGTAGTGGATCCAGTCAATGGAGTGTCAGTCAAGCGGCTTGCTTTGAGTCCTGAATGGTGACAGGCTTTGAGGAATCGGGAGCTGAGTTCATCGCCACAGCGACTGACCTGCTTTTGTAGATGCAGAACGTGGTTGGTCCAGTTAGGTTTCTAGTCATTAGTGACCCCCTCATGATAATAATGGAGCATTCAGCAATGGTAATATTTAAATGTCAAGGGAAGCAGCTGAGATTCTCTCTCATTGGGAATGGTCACTGGTGCTGGTGATGCAAGTGTTACTGTTAGATTTGCCTCCATGTCCCTTTTCCAGTCTTGTCCATTACTTGGTGCCCCTCAGTGACACCATCTGAAGACATGATGCCAGGCTCCACAATATGCTGATGACATCCAAGTCTACCTCATCACCCCCTCTCGTGACCCCTCCATGGTGTTATCGGACTGAACAACAAAGAACAGTACAGCAAAGGAACAGGCCCTTCAGCCCTCCAAGCCTTCGCCAATCACTTTTACCGATCTAACCAACCGCTTATATCCCTCTATTCCCCGTTTGTTAATGTGTCTATCAAGATAAGTTCAATAAAAAAAATCCGGAATTAAGAATCTACTGATGACCATGAAACTAGAGTCATAGAGGTTTACAGCATGGAAACAGGCCCTTCGGCCCAACTTGTCCATGCCGGGCCACACTTGGAATACTGTGTGCAATTCTGGTCACCCTATTATAGAAAGGATATTATTAAACTAGAAAGAGAGCAGAAAAGATTGACTAGGATGCTACCGGGACTTGATGGATTGAGTTATAAGGAGAGGCTGGATAGACTGGGACTTTTTTCTCTGGGGCGAAGGAGGCTGAGAGGTGATCTTATTAGAGGTCTATAAAATAATGAGGAGCATAGATCAGCTAGTTAGTCAATATCTTTTCCCAAAGGTAGGGGAGTCTAAAACTAGAGGACATAGGTTTAAGGTGAGAGGGGAGAGATACAAAAGTGCCCAGAGGGGCAATTATTTCACACAGAGGGTGGTGAGTGTCTGGAGCAAGCTGCCAGAGGTAGTAGTAGAGGCAGGTACAATTTTATCTTTTAAAAAGCATTTAGACAGTTACATAGGTACGATGGGTATAGAGGGATATGGGCCAAATGCAGGCAATTGGGATTAGCTTTGGGTTTTTTTTTAAAAAAGGGCAGCATGGACAAATTGGGCCGAAGGGCCTGTTTCCATGCTGTAAACCTCTATGACTCTAGTCCCAATTGCTTGCATTTGGCCCATATCCCTCGATACCCATCTTACCCATGTAACTATCTAAATGCTTATTAAAAGATAAAATTATACTCGCCTCTACTACTACCTCTGGCAGCTTGTTCCAGACACTCACCACCCTCTGTGAAAAAATTGCCCCTCTGGACACTTTTGTATCTCTCCCCTCTCACCTTAAACCAGTGGTTCCCAAACTTTTTTCACTGGGCCGCACTTTCGGAATAAAAATTTGCTCGCCCCACACCGAATTTGTTATTGGTAAGAAATACATTTTAAAAAAAACAACTCCGAGCAGTGCTTGATTCATAACATAGAACACAACTACTTTATAATATGATCATGGGACATCCAGAAAGTATAAAACAATGCTTGTTCAAACCATGTTTAACTGTTTCTTTGATTGTCCTTGAATCTTCCCACCACTCTTGCCATCCTCTCTCGCCACACCCTTTGGGAACCACTGCCTTAAACCTATGCCCTATAGTTTTAGACCCCCCTACCTTTGGGAAAAGATATTGACTATCGAGCTGATCTGTGCCCCTCATTATTTTATAGACCTCTATAAGATCACCCCTAAGTCACCTACGCTCCAGAGAAAAAAGTCCCAGTCTATCCAGCCTCTCCTTATAACTCGTCATTTGTTGGAAAAACCCATCTGGTTCACTAATGTCCCTTTAGGGAAGGAAATCTGTCGCCCTTACCCGGTCTGGCCTACATGTGACTCCGGAGCCACAGCAATGTGGTTGACTCTCAACTGCCCTCCAAAGGGCAGCTGGGGACGGGCAATAAACGCTGGCAGCCAGTGACGCCCGGGTCCCACAAAGTAATGAAAAAAAAAGCACAACCTTGTGTGATTTATTTTGTTGTGATGTGTTGGTACAAAGGCCCCAAATAAGCCCCAGTGTCAGGGTTGAAAAGGGCTCCCTCCAATCCTTTATTATTGTCACAAGTAGGCTTACATTAATACTGGAATGGAGTTACTGTGAAAATCCCCAAGTCGCCACACTCCGGTGCCTGTTCGGGTACACTGAGGGAGAATTTAGCACGGCCAATGAACCCTAACCAGCATGTCTTTCGGTCTGTGGGAGGAAACCGGAGCACCCAGAGGAAACCCACACAGACACGGGGAGAATGTGCAAACTCCACACAGACAGTGGCCCAAGCCGGGAATCGAACCCGGGTCCCGGGTGCTGTGAGGTAGCAGTGCTAACCACTGTGCCACCGTGCCGCCCCCAAAAATAAGCCAAATTTCAAAAGTCAATCCCCTCATGGTCTGTATCATCCTGGGGAATTGCCCTGGACTAACGCCATAACCTGGTGTTCTGTCTGTGGGAGGGTGCCTGGAACTGAACTCCATGAGGTGTGGCCAGCGTTCTGTGTGAGCGCTGTCGTAATTTCGTGCCCCGGATGGCGCACTCCAAATCCATGAACTTGACCCTGACAACCGCGGATACACACCTCACCATGGTTCAGTTACTGCTCCTGCTAAACATTAGGCTGTATGATTGACTGAAGAATTAAATCCTTTTACAGGAGTCAGTGCCTTCAAGCTGAGTCGTGCTATCGAGGCTGTCGGCGGAAACTTACGGTAATCATTTCTCTTCCCAAAACTGCACTTTGATACATTTTGAAATGACCAATTGGGTTCTGCTCCTGGTGCAGTTGCTGAATGCACCACGTGTTGTGTTGTTAAACTATAAACACGAGTGGGGTGGCTCTGGGGAGGGTGGTTAAAACTGATCTCTGTGCTGCCCATTATTCAGCCTTTACGAGGCCTCTTAAACTCCCAAGATGGTGTCAGTGACATGTGTACACTTGCAATGGGAAGAATGCAGGACACCATATTTGTAAAGGTATTAGTATCTAGGGGCAGCGAGGTGGCACAGTGGTTAGCCCTGCCACCTCACAGTGCCAGGGACCCGGGTTCAATTCCCAGCTTGGGTCACTATCTGTGCGGAGTCTGCACGTTCTCCCCGTGACTGTGTGGGTTTCCTCCGGGTGCTCTGGTTTCCTCCCACAGTCCAAAAGATGTACTAGTTAGGGTGCATTGGCCGTGCTAAATTCTCCCTCAGGTAAAGAAGTTAAAATATTGAGAGATATGGGAGCTAGTCTGTCTCCAATAGTAAGAGATGAAAATATTTGCACTCCTGAAATATTGCCCGAGAGAGTGGTAATCTGTGGAATAAATGGAGAGAGGAGTATGTCCCCTGTGTAAGATAAGGCTAGAAAGTCCAATCAAGACTGGGTAAGTGATAGTGGGAGTGATGGAAAACTTGGCTATTCCAGGAATACAGTTTATTCTTGGAAATGATATCGCTGGTTCACAGGAGGGACTGATGCTCACTGTAGTGGAAAAGCCAAAAGAAAACCAGGGAACTGAGGAGTTAAAAGAAAAATACCCTGGAATTTTTCCAGATCGTGTGGTGACAAGATCCCACAGCCATTAGTTAAAACAGGAGTGGGAGAACAAAAGAGAAAGATGAAGGAATTGAGGTCCAGCTAGCTGACACTCTGATGAGATGGTAAAGGAAAGACCTAAGCAGGTAGAGGATCAGGCAGAGGTGTCTAGCTCTAAAAGATTAATGGAGTTATAACAAAGAAATGAGGTGATAAAGGATTTATATCATAAAGCCGACTCGGAAAAGGAATCAGAGTGTATTCCAGAATGCTATTACCTTAATAGTAAAATCTTAAGGTGAAAATAGAGACCTTGGCAAGTTAGTGCAGATGAGAAATAGGCAGAAGTTCACCAGATTGTGTTGCTGGTAGAATACAGACAGGAAGTATTGCGGGTAGCACAAGAGTTACCTGTCGGAGGTCATCTAGAGGTGAAGAAGACTCAGGCTAAGATACAGAAGCATTTCTATTGGTCTGGACTACATAAAGATGTGATTGAATCTTGCTGTACCTGTCATATGTATCAGATGGTAGGAAAACCACAGGCAGTGATAAAACCAGCCCCTTTGATGCCACTTCTCGCATTTGAAGAACCTTTTACACGGGTTATCATTGATTGTGTAGGTCCCCTCTCTAAAACCAGAAGTGGGAACCAGTATTTTTTTTAACCGTAATGAATGTGTCTACCAGGTTTCCAGACGCAATTCCATTATGGAATATCAAGGCAAAAAAGGTTGTGGGGGATTTGCTTGCTTTCTTTACCCGTTATGGATTTCCCAGGGAGATTCAGTCAAACGAAGGGTCCAATTTTACTGCTAAATTATTTAAGAGAGGCAAGGACTGATTAGGGACAGTCAGCATGACTTTGTGAGTGGAAAATCATGTCTCACAAATTTGATTGAGTGTTTTTGAAGGGGTAACCAAGAAGGTCGATGAGGGCAGTGCAGTTGATGTTGTCTACATGTACTTTAGCAAGGACTTTGACAAGGTATCGCACGGTAGGTTGTTGCATAAGGTTAAATCTCACGGGATCCAGGGTGAGGTAGCTAAATGGATACAAAATTGGCTTGATGACAGAAGCCAGAGGGTGGTTGTTGAGGGTTGTTTTTCAAACTGGAGACCTGTGACCAGCGGTGTGCCTCAGGGATCAGTGTTGGGTCCACTGTTATTTGTTATTAATATAAATGATTTGGATGAGAATATAGGAGGCATGGTCAGTAAGTTTGCAGATGACACCAAGATTGGTGGCATAGTGGACAGTGCAGAAGGTAATCTTGGATTGCAACGGAATCTTGATCAATTGGGCCTGTGGGCTGACGAATGGCAGATGGAGTTTAATTGAGATAAATGCGAGGTAATGCATTTTGGTAGATCAAACCAGGGCAGGACTTATTCAGTTAATGGTACGGCGTTGGGGAGAGTTACAGAACAAAGAGATCCAAGGGTACATGTTCATAGCTCCTTGAAAGTGGAGTCACAAGTGGACTGAATGGTGAAGAAGGCATTCAGCATGCTTGGTTTCATTGGTCAGAACATTGAATACAGGAGTTGGGATGTTTGTTGAAGTTGTACAAGGCATTGCTAAGGCCACACTTGGAATACTGTGTACAGTTCTGGTCACCCTATTATAGAAAGGATGTTATTAAACTAGAAAGAGTACAGAAGAGATTTACTTGGATGCTACCGGGACTTGATGGTTTGAGTTATAAGGAGAGGCTGGATAGACTGGGACTTTTTTCTCTGGAGTATAGAAGGCTGAGCGGTGATCTTACAGAGGTCCATAAAATAATGAAGGGCATAGATCAGCTAGATAGTCAACATCTTTTCCCAAAGATAGGGGAATCTAAAACTAGAGGGAATAGGTTTAAGGTGAGAGGGGAGAGATACTTAAGGATCCAGAAGGACAATTTTTTCACACAGAGGGCGGTGAGTGTCTGGAACAATCTGCCAGAGGCAGTATTAGAGGCGGGTATAATTTTGTCTTTTAAAAAGCATTTAGACAGTTACATGGGTAAGATGGGTATAGACGGATATGGGCCAAACGTGGGCAATTGGGATTAGCTTAGGGGTTTAAAATAGCATTAATTCAAAAACTCTGCTTCCACCACCATTTCAAGAAGAGACTTCCAAAGACACTGAACCCCCAGAGAGAAAATGTTTCACCTTTTCTCCATTTTAAACGGGTGACCACTTACTTTTTAACAGTGAGTCTCTAGTTCTACGTTCTCCCACAAGAGGAAACATCCTCTCCACATCCACCCTGTCAACACCCCCTCAGGATCTTATCTGTTTCAATCAAGTCGCCTCTTATTCTTCGAAACTCCAGCGGATACAAGGTTCACCTCTCCAAACCTTGCTCAAAACACTACCCACCCATTCCTGGTATGAGTCCAGTAAACATTCTCCGAACTGTTTCCAATGCATTTACACCCTTCCTGAAATAAATAAACAAGAGGAAACATTCTCCCACTATCAAAAACTTTTCATAATTTTAAAGATCCTATTAGTGATGGTATGGATCATCGCTTATCCCGCCACCAGCGTCACAGATTGTTGGTTCGTTTATCTCATTGCCATTTATGGGAGCTTGCTGTGCACATGACACGTTCCTCCCTGTTTCAGAACAGTGAGCATGCCTTCCCTGGCTGTGAGGTTGGTAGGGACGGCCTGAGGTCCTCAGTAATCAGGAGTTATGTTGAGCCGAGAGTGAGACTGCGGGCGGCAATGCAACTGAATACCAGGAGATGGCAGAGGCGGACAAGGCTAGTTTGAGGATGAAATTGCAAGGCCAGGAGCTGGGGGGAGATACAATCCTGACAGTAAAATGCTTCAGCGGAACTGAAGAAAGAAAGAGGACCTTTTAAGCATTAACATATTTGCTCATTTAAACAACTCTCCATTTCTGACATAATCTCTCTCTAACCCACTTTGAATCATAGAATCCCTACAGTGCAGAAGGCGGCCATTCAACCCATCGAGTCTGCACTGACAACAATCCCACCCAGGCCCTATCCCCGTAACCCCATGTATTTACCCTAGCTAATCCCCCTGACACTAAGGGGCAATTTAGCATGCTTAATCCACCTTACTTGCGCATCTTTGGAGTGTGGGAGGAAACCGGAGCATCCGGAGGAAACCCATGCCGACATGGGGAGAATGAGCAAACTCCACACAGACAGTGACCCAAGGCCAGAATTGAACCCAGGTCTCTGGAACTATGAGGCAGCAGTGCTAACCACTGTGCCACCGTGCCACCCACGGTATGGTGAGGTTGGGAGTGTGTTAATCTTATTTGAATGGCAGCTTCAGTGCAGCTTGTCTTTCATTCTCAATAAACACATGTACCATTTCCTGGAATCCTTTGCAGTGTAATTAAGAATGTGCATTTTGTTGCGTTAAATCCTGTTTCCATTTGTTCATTCTGCCCCAGATAGTTTTGAGTGCAGTTGCTAACTGTGGTGATTAACACTCAGTAAGCTTGCAATTATTGGTGCTGGGGAAATGGGAAACTTTCCCCGTTTCAAATACCCAGAGTATTGACTGGGGGGAATGGAGGGGCAATCTCACTCACTCGATTTGGGGGTGCTTCAGGGGGCTCACACTCTTAACTCCATTTCGGTCGGCTGTGGTTTCAGTCCCACTCCAGAGGCTTGGGTGCAAAAGGCGAGATTGGAGCTGCTGCATCTTGGACGAGACAGTAAAGGGAGGCCATGTATCTGCCCTCTCAGGTGGCATTCTCTTTGGAAGAGTCATCCGGGGGACTTCTAGCCAAGCCCTGAACCAACATCGCTAAAACCTGGTCATCTGCTGGCTGTTTTGTGGGATCTTGCCATGCCCAAATGAGTGACTGTCTTCCCTACATTATAATAGTGGCGACACTTCAAAAGTACGTTGCTGATGGTGGGTGTCCTGATGTTATGAAAGGTGTTGTGTAAAGAGACACCTTACAGTGTTATCCCAAACCTGTCTTGGGTCAGGGAGAAGCGAGGTGAGGATGTTCTAAAGATATTGATGACCCATTCTTCCCCACTGAGATATTCAATCGGGCGGCACGGCAGCACAGTGGTTAGCACTGCTGCCTCACAGTGCCAGGGACCCGAGTTCGATTCTCGGCTTGGGTGACTGTCTGTGTGGAGTCTGCATGTTCTCCCCGTGTCTGCGTGGGTTTCCTCCGGGTGCTCTGGTTTTCTCCCACATCTGAAAGACGTGCTGCTTCGGTGCATTGGCCGTGCTAAATTCTCCCTCAGTGTACCCGAACGGGTGCCGGAGCGTGGCGACTCGGGGATTTTCACAGTAACTTCATTGCAGTGTTAATGTAAGCACGCTTGTGACACTAATAAATAAACATTAAACAGATTTTAGGACAACAGACCGATGCTCTTTCTCTCCTCTCAGAGGTGCTGACCTGTGCTCCGGTCACAAGTGTTGGCAACAATTGGTTCCTTGCTGAAAGTGTGGTTTTTATGAGTGAGGTCAGACAGCGGGCCCTATTTTACCATTTTGATTCTCAGTGCTGGACGGGGGGGACTTGAAACTGGGAGTGTTTCAGATCCGACTTTTAGACCCATTCTCAGGCGCCTCCATACACACTCTGCCTGCAAAAATATCAGCGATTCCGAATTGCGCTGAAGAAGTCTGTGGGTGGGGCTTAATGCGCCTGAAACCCTGCAACTCCGATCAGTGCTTCCAACTGCGCATGCGCAGTAAAAAAAACCTGATAGAATGCCCCTCCCCACCACATCCCTCCTGGGCCGGATAATGCCTCCCCTGGCGGTCCTAATCGTGGCCATTTTCGGGCCTTGGTGAAGGAGGAACCGGCACAAAGGCAGGCGTGGTTTGCGCTACTCGCCTCACGCCTGACTTTACCAAGTTTTTGCACCCGAAAACGGGCGCAACACGGTGGTAGAATCGGGCCCAGCATGTATTGACAGGCAATTTGACTGTGAGAGGTATCGCAGTCTGGCCCTGTGCATACCCAACACACACTCTCCCTGTTAGAGACTGCTGGCTGATTTTATTTACTGCTCCCTGAGCCAGAGGTTCCTGAGGGTAGATGTGTGTAACTGAGCGAATCAGAATCGTCACGACACAGAAAGGGACCATTGAGTTAGTGCCAGCTCTCTGTTGAACAATCCAGTCAGTCCCACTCCCCCGCTCTATCCCCGTCTCCCCACAAGTTTATCTTCCCCCAAGTGCCCATCCAATTTCCTTTCGAAATCTTTCATCATATCTGATTTCACCCCCTTCCTCATTTTCCCCCCTGCACACCTTGCCCGAAACCTCATCTCTGTCTCCTTCAGTCCTTGTACCCTCAGCTAACGGCAATAGCTTTTCTTTGTCCACTTGATCTAAACCTTGTACACCCTTGGCAAATCTCCTCTCAATCTCCTTCACTCCAAGGAGAACAACCCCAACTTCTCCAACCGAACCCTGTAGCTAAAATCCCCCCCCATCCCTGGCACCATTCTGATAAATCTCCCTCTTCACTGTCACAAGGACCCTCACACCCTTCCTAAAGCGACCAGAACTCAGTGCAGTCTTCTAATTGGTGCTTAACCCAAGCTTTATACAGGTTCAGCATAACTTCCCTACTTTTGTCCTCAGTGCCTCTAATAATGAAGCCCAAGATGCTTTGCTAACCGCTCTCAATATGTCCAGCCACCTTGAAAGATGCACATGAACCCACAAGTGTCTCTGTCCCTGCTCACTCTCCGGATTTCTGCCATTAAGGAATATCCCAAAAAATCTCTTCTTTCCAATACAACTTCTATTTGTTCCTTTCACCTTCCTCCCTGGTTCTGTACGTGCTTAAAAACAGTTCATCATCAACAACTTCTTGTTCTATGATATAGAATTACATCAAATATACGAGGTGCTGTGGCACAGTGGGTTAGTGTCCCTGCCTCTGATCCAGAAGCTCCAGGTTCGAGTCCCACCCCAGGACTTGATGTCCAAGGAAGGTGAGTTCATAATGCGGCCAAACAGGTTGAAAATCAGCCTGCAAAATCCTTCCAAACAGACGCCAATGTCAGGTGGTGAGAGTGGGAGAGATTCCTGGTCAGACATGTGATGGAAAGAATGTTGGAGCCTCAACCGTCACTGACCATAGCTCCAGACGACAACACGCATGGAAAAGTTCAGGTTACCAAGGCAACTCGGACTCTCTGAGTGAACTGTAACATGAAGTCTACAGCCATTCAGCCAAACGAGGTTGTGCTAGTTTGTAAGTTCCACACAAGTTACTGCCCACTCTGCTTCCTCTCCGCTTCTCAACGTACCCTTTCTCTCTCAGGTGGTTTATCCAGCTTCCCTGTTTTAAATGAATTTAAGGAAGGCTCCTGATCTGGAACATTGGGCCGGAAATTCATCGTGCAGGCGAGAATTGGGAGTTGAGTATTTTCCCTCCATCCCTGTAGTGCCCCTCCGCGGGATATCCATCTGCCTGAGACAGAAATGGAGGTAGTGGATGCTAAGGTGGCATTCACAGAGACATTAGCCCAGTTCTGAAGACCATTGTAAAGCAGCCCCCCCCCTCACCCCTCTCACCACCCTGCACCACCTTGAGTGCCCTCACCCACACACTCAGTGTTCATTTTACATACATACAGTCATAGAGACATAGAGTTTTACAGCACAGAAAGAGGCCCTTTGGCTCATTGTTTCCACGCTGGCCATCAAACACTTATCTATTCTAATCCTATTTTCCAGCACTTGATTTGTAGCCTTGCATTCTATGGTGTTTCGTGTGCTCATCTAAATGCTTCTTCTGAGGGTTCCTGCCTTTACCACCCTTTCAGGCAGTCAGCTCTAAATTCCCACCAGCCTCTGGGTGAAAAAGCTTTTCCTCACATCTCTTTTAAACAACCTGCCCCTTAACTTAAATCTATGCCCTGGTTATTGATGATGTGGAGATGCCGGCGTTGGACTGGGGTAAACACAGTAAGGAGTCTAACAACACCAGGTTAAAGTCCAACAAGTTTATTTGGTAGCAAACGCCACTAGCTTTCGGAGCGCTGCTCCTTCGTCAGGTGAGTGGGAGATCTCCTCACAAACAGGGCATATAAAGACTCAAACTCAATTTACAGAATAATGGTTGGGATGTGAGTCTTCACAGGTAATCTTAAAGGTACAGACATTGTGAGTGGAGAGAGCGTTAAGCACAGGTTAAAGAGATGTGTATTGTCTCCAGACAGGACAGTTAGTGAGATTTTGCAAGTCATGGGGGTTACAGGTAGTGTGACATGAACCCAGGATCCCGGTTGAGGTCGTCCTCATGTGTTTGGAACGTGGCTATCACTCTCTGCTCAGCGACTCTGCGTTGTCGTGAAGGCCATCTTGGAGAGCGCTTACCTGAAGATCAGAGGCTGAATGCCCGTGACCGCTGAAGTGTTCCCCAACAGGAAGAGAACACTCTTGCCTGGTGAAGTGGACCTCTTCACCGCACAGGACCTTCAACTGATGCTATACACTAGATACATCGATGACATTTTCTTCCTTTAGATTCATGGTGAACAATCACTGAAACAACTATATGATGACATCAACAAGTTCCATCCCACCATCAGGCTCACCATGGACTACTCTCCAGAATCGGTTGCATTCTTGGACATACGCATCTCCATCAAGGACGGTCACCTCAGCACCTCACTGTACCGCAAGCCCACAGATAACCTCACGATGCTCCACTTCTCCAGCTTCCACCCTAAACACGTTAACGAAGCCATCCCCTATGGACAAGCCCTCCGTATACACAGGATCTGCTCAGATGAGGAGGATCGCAACAGACTCCTCCAGACGCTGAAAGATGCCCTCATAAGAACAGGATATGGCGCTCGACTCATCGATCGATAGTTCCAACGCGCCACCGCGACAAATCGCACCAACCTCCTCAGAAGACAAACACGGGACACGGCAGACAAAGTACCCTTCATCGTCCAGTACTTCCCCGGAGCGGAGAAGCTATGACATCTTCTCCAGAGCCTTCAACATGTCATTGATGAAGACAAACATCTCACCAAGGCCATCCCCACACCCCTACTTCTTGCCTTCAAACAACCGCACAACCACAAACAGACCATTGTCCGCAGCAAACTACCCAGCCTTCAGGAGAACTGTGACCACGACACCACACAACCCTGCCACAGCAACCTCTGCAAGACGTGCCGGATCATCGACATGGATGCCATCATCTCACGTGAGAGCACCATCCACCAGGTACACGGTACATACACTTGCAACTCGACCAACGTTGTCTACCTCCATACACTGCAGGAAAGGATGCCCCGAGACATGGTACATTGGGGAGACCATGCAGACGCTACGCCAACAGATGAATGAACACCGCTCGACAATCACCAGGCAAGAGTGTTCTCTTCCTGTTGGGGAACACTTCAGCAGTCACGGGCATTCGGCCTCTGATCTTCGAGTAAGCGTTCTCCAAGGCAGCCTTCACGACATGCGACAGCGCAGAGTCTCTGCGCAGAGTCTCTGAGCAGAGACTGATAGCCAAGTTCCGCACACATGAGGACGGCCTCAACCAGGATCTTGGGTTCATGTCACACTATCTGTAATCCACGACTTGCCTGGGCTTGCAAAATCTCACTAACTGTCCTGTCTGGAGACAATACACATCTCTTTAACCTGTGCTTAACCCTCCCTCCACTCACATTGTCTGTATCTTTGAGACTTGATTACCTGTAAAGACTCGCATTCCAACCATTGTTTTGTAAATTGAGTTTGTGTCTTTATATGCCCTGTTTGTGAACTGAAATCCCACTCACCTGATGCAGGAGCAGCGCTCCGAAAGTTAGTGGCTTTTGCGACCAAATAAACCTGTTGGACTTTAACCTGGTGTTGTGAGACTTCTTACTGCACTCTTAAAGCGCCATATTCTCCTCTTAAAGGGACAGCTCCCTCCAGGGGAACACATTTCAATAACTGCTGCTTTAATACTAACTTATATTTCTTCTCCCATTGCTCTTCTCTGTTGTATATCATTCCAAACATTTAAAATCCAGATGTGTAATTTAAAAGAGACTTATATTGGGCACATTTCCCAACACCAAGTCTCACTTTCCACCTAGGAGGAGGCCATTCGGTCCCTCGAGTCTGTTCCATCATTCAGCTAATTCATGACTGATCTGGGTCACCTCCCTTGAATCTGTTAATACCCTTTGCCTGGAGAAAATTAATCAACCGCAGTGAGGCCAGCACTAGATGAGGCTGGGAGCCATACGTCTCCCTTTGGAACGCTCCACCCCACTGTGGACTGTGGATGCTCACTCGATGAGCATAGTCCAGGCAGAAATCAATAGAACTTTGGGTGCCAAAGGAGATGGGGATAATGCAGGGAGGTGGAGTTGAGGTAGATGATTAGTCATGATCTTATTGAATGGCAGGACAGGCTTGAGGGGCCGAATGGTCTACACTAGCTCCGATTGAGAGAGCTGTATGCCCTTGAAGAAGTGAAACCAATCAAGGCACTGTTTTGTTTTTAAATCTGTTTCAGTCCAAAGTGACTGAATTATTCTGCCACCTTGTCTCTGTCACTTCTCTGGGCTAATCCCATGATCCAGGAATGTCTCCTTTGGTTAATGTTGTCCCTTGTTTTTCTACCTGACAGGGGAGTTGGCACTTCCTCCCCAGCCGATATGGCGGATTGGCAGTCACACTTTCGGAATGAAGATGAGGAGGATCCAGAGGAGGCAGAGGAAAACGAAGGTAGGTCAAATGTGAACCCTAGGTTTACAATGGCACGGTGGCACAGTGGTTAGCACTGCTGCCTCACAGCGCCAGGGACCCGGGTTCAATTCCTGGCTTTGGTCACTGTCTGTGTAGAGTTTGCACATTCCCCCCGTGTCTGTGTGGGTTTCCTCTGGGTCCTCTGGTTTCCTCCCACAGTCCAAAGATGTGCGAGTTAGATGTATTGTCCATGCTCAATTGCACCTCAGTGTCAGGGGGGCTAGCTAGGGTAAATGCATGGGGATAGGGCCTGGTGGGATTGTGGTCAGAGCAGACTTGATAGAACATAGAACAGTACAGCACAGAACAGGGCCTTCGGCCCACGATGTTGTGCCGAGCTTTATCTGAAACCAAGATCAAGCTATCCCACTCCCTATCATCCTGGTGTGCTCCATGTGCCTATCCAATAACTGTTTAAATGTTCCTAAAGTGTCTGACTCCACTATCACTGCAGGCAGTCCATTCCACACCCCAACCACTCTCTGCGTAAAGAACCTACCTCGGACATCCTTCCTATATCTCCCACCATGAACCCTATAGTTATGCCCCCTTGTAATAGCTCCATCCACCCGAGGAAATAGTCTTTGAACGTTCACTCTATCTATCCCCTTCATCATTTTATAAACCTCTATTAAGTCTCCCCTCAACCTCTTCCGCTCCAGAGAGAACAACCCGAGCTCCCTCAACCTTTCCTCATAAGACCTACCCCCCAAACCAGGCAGCATCCTGGTAAATCTCCTTTGCACTCTTTCCAGCGCTTCCACATCCTTCTTATAGTGAGGTGACCAGAACTGCACACAATATTCCAAATGTGGTCTCACCAAGGTCCTGTACAGTTGCAGCATAACCCCACGGCTCTTAAACTCCAACCCCCTGTTAATAAACGCAAACACACTATAGGCCTTCTTCACAGCTCTATCCACTTGAGAGGCAACCTTTAGAGATCTGTGGATATGGACCCCAAGATCTCTCTGTTCCTCCACAGTCTTCAGAACCCTACTTTTGACCTGATGGGCCAAATGGCCTCCTTCTGCACTGTAGGATTCTACGATTCTAACATGCTGTACACCTCTAGATAATAAGAACATTCGATGCTGATGAGACAGGTTTTTGATAGGAGAGGGAAACAGGCAGGGCAGTGGAGTTAAGGCCACAATCAAATCAGCCTTGATCTCATTGAATGGTGGAGCATTCCTGTTCCTATTTATTATGTTTAAGTACAACACACTGCGCACGTTTTGATAATTCTAATCCTGACCCTGGGCGGCACGGTAGCACAGTGGTTAGCACTGCGGCTTCACAGCTCCAGGGACCTGGGTTCGATTCCCGCTCGGGTCACTGTCTGTGTGGAGTTTGCACATTCTCCTCGTGTCTGCGTGGGTTTCCTCCGGGTGCTCCGGTTTCCTCCCACAGTCCAAAGATGTGCGGGTGAGGTTGATTGGCTGTGCTAAAATTGCCCCTTAGTGTCCTGAGATGAGGAGGTTAGAGGGATTAGCGGGGAAAATATGGAGGGATATGGGGGTAGGGCCTGGGTGGGATTGTGGTCGGTGCAGACTCGATGGGCCGAATGGCCTCTTTCTGCACTGTAGGGTTCTATGATCTATGATCTTCTATGATCTATGACCTGAAACCATAGCCTCGCCAGTGCTTCACCCAGATGTTATATAGGGTGGCACAGTGGTTAGCACTACTGCCTCACAGCGCCAGGGATCCGTGTTTGACTCTCGGCTTGGGTGACTGTGCGGAGTCTGCACATTCTCCCCGTGTCTGTGTGGGTTTCCTCCAGGTGCTCCAGTTTCCTCCGGAAAGATGTGCTGGTTAGGTGCATTGGTCCTCTGGTTCTTGATCCTTCCACCAATGGGAACAGTTTCTCCCTCTTGACTCTGTCCAGATCCCTCGTGATTTTGAACTTTTCCAAGGAAAACAGTTCCAACTTCTCCAATCTATCCACGTAACTGAAGTCTTTCATCCCTGGAACCACCTGGACCTTTTCTGAAGCCGTCATATCTTTCCTAAATTGCAATCTCCAGAATTGGACGCAATACTCCAGTTGATGCTGGACCAGTGTTTTGTAAAAATTCATTTTCACTCCCTTGCTGTTGTACTCTGTGCTGTTATTTATAAAGACCAAGATCCCATGTGCCTTTTTATTCACTTTCTCAACTTGTCCTGCCACCTTCAGTGATTTATGCACATATACACCCAGGTCTCTCTGCTCCAGCACCCACTTTAGAATTGTTTGTTTTATTTTATATTGTGTCCTATGCATTCTTCCTCCCAAAATGAATCAGAAAGAGGCTATTCGGCCCATCGAGTCTGCACCGGCCACAATCCCACCCAGGCCCTACCCCCATATCCCTACATATTTACCCACTAATCCCTCTAACCTACGCATCTCAGGACACTAAGGGCAATTTTTAGCATGGCCAATCAACCTAACCCGCACATCTTTGGACTGTGGGAGGAAACCGGAGCACCCGGAGGAAACCCACGCAGGCACGAGGAGAATGTGCAAACTCCACACAAACAGTGACCCAAGCCGGGAATCGAACCCAGGTCCCTGGAGCTGTGAAGCAGCAGTGCTAACCACTGTGCTAGCGTGCCGAATCATTTTGCGTTTCTCAGCATTACATTTAATCTGATACTTGTCCATTCCATCAGCCCCGTCTTTGTCCTCTTCAAGTTTAACACTATCTCCCTGACAGTTCACAGTACTTCCAAGTCTTTCTTAATTCAATTTTTGCAAACACATTTCCAGCTTCATGACAGGTGGCACAGTGAAGGTATTCCTCCCATGTGACTCAGCCACAACTTCAGAAAGATCTGAATCCTTTCTCTCTCCACAGACACTGCCAGACCTGCTGAATTTTTCCAGCATTTTCCATTTTTATTTCAGATTTCCAGCATCCCCAGTTATTTGATTTTATTAGATGAGTAAAACGCTATCATTAAGAAACCCACCAACGCCTCTATTTTCTGAGGAGACTAAGGAAATACAACTGGAAGAATGCTTTCGATGATGCATCTGTAGGTGTTGGTGAGAGTCGTATGTCCCCAGATAGAAAGCATCCTTTCTGGTTGTATCACAGCTTGGTATGGCTCCTGCTCTGCCCAAAACCGCAAGGAACTACAAAAGGTTGTGAAGGTAGCTCAATCCATCACACAAACCAGCCTCCCATCCATTGACTCTGTCTACACTTCCCGCTGCCTTGGCAAAGCAGCCAGCATAATTAAGGACCCCACGCACCCCGGACATTCTCTCTTCCACCTTCTCCCATCGGGAAAAAGATGCAAAAGTCTGAGATCATAGTACCAACCGACTCAAAAACAGTTTCTTAGAATCATAGAATCCTACAGTGCAGGAGGAGGCACAAGAACTCTGTTGACTTCAAGCATGTTTATGTCCTCCATGACTTGGACACACCAGGCAAGTTTATCCCCCAGATCTGGAGCAAGTCTGTTTAAACTCGGTGTGGGGTATGTCCCTCCCTTGGGACTCTGCTCTGTGCACGTTGTGGTGTAGGTACGCAGCTGGGAGCAGTAAAGTGACAATAACCAGGCAATCTGATTCAGTGATGTTGATTGAGAAGTAACTATTGGCCGGAATACTGGGAATACACTTCAGAAGTATTGACTGTAAAGCGTTTTGGGACATCTGGGATTGGGAAAGGCGCTATATCAATGCATTTGGTGCCTTTCGGTTGCACTTTTCACATTTACCCACCGTCTTCTCATTGGATCACTGATATGAAGAGCAGGCAACAGGCATGATGGACTGAATGGCCTCCTCATCATAGAATCCTACAGTGCAGAAAGAGGCCATTCGAGTCAACACTGACAACAATCCCAGGCCCTATCCCCGCAACCCCATGTCTTTACCCTGCTAATCCCCTGACACTAAGGGTTAATTTAGCATGGCCATTCCACCTAACTGTACGTCTTTCAGACTGTGGGAGGAAACCAGAGCACCCAGAAGAAACCCACGGGGAGAATGTGCAGACTCCACGCAGACAATGACCTGATGTCGGAATTGAACCCGGGCCCCTGGCGCAGTGAGACGGCAGTGCTAACCACTGTGCCACCCGTGCCACCATGTATGTAAAATTCTATATTTCCTTGATCCCATTTCCTTTGTCCCTCTGTCCAGTTGAGTTAACATCCTTTCTGCCTCAACCACAAAACTTGAAAATAAATTTCACATGTTTACAACCCACAATTCTCCAGGACTTGTCTGGACCACAGGAACGGAATGAATATTCTGCTAATAAGAATAGTCTATTTGAAACTCCAGATTTAATGCCCATTCTTGGACCTAATTGCTAATTACCGCAATCTCAGCCCGTCCAGAGCCACTAAGCGGACAGCTCAAGTCCAGATGAGATTCTGTTTCCATGGAGCAGAACATGTGTCTCCTCGAGCCCACTTCCACTGGAGGTGTGGGGAACTCTGGCTGGAATAAAGAACAAAGAACAATACAGCACAGGAACAGGCCCTTCGGCCCTCCAAGCCCGCGCCGCTCCCTGGTCCAAACTAGACCATTCTTTTGTATCCCTCCATTCCCACTCCGTTCATATGGCTGTCTAGATAAGTCTTAAACGTTCCCAGTGTGTCCGCCTCCACCACCTTGCCTGGCAGCGCATTCCAGGCCCCCACCACCCTCTGTGTAAAATATGTCCGTCTGATATCTGTGGCATGAGGCACCATTTTGCAGGACAGCTCAGACTGAGGTTCAAAACGCACAAGTCCTTGGATGCATTGTTTTGAGGTCCTGGTGGAATAGAAATATTGTGGTTACAAATTGTGGTGAACCATCGTTGGTTCCCACTGGATAGTGCTGAGCCGGGGCTGGCCAGGACTACAAGGATGTACATATGTTCCTGTTGGATTGTGCTATTGTTGCTGTTGGGTTAGGGTGGGGTTGTTACACCTTTGTATTGTAGTGTTGTGGCACATCCCAGTTGGGCTCCGCCTCCTGGGAGAGGTATAAGAGTCCCTGCTCTGGCCGGGACCCCTTCAGTCTGGGATAGTGTATATAAGTTCTGGTAGCTTCATTAACAGTAAATAAAAGCTTTTCATTTACTGAGCTTCAAGCCTCGTGTCTGAATAGCGCATCAATTTTATTTACTGTCGTTAAACTCTCGTCGAAAAAAAAAGAGAGAGAGTATGGAGCAAATTCTCAAGCCGGAACGCCTTACGCTAGATCCACGTGCGGTGGGCGCTTCTAACACCTTCGACCACTGGCTGAAGTGTTTCGAAGACTACTTGGCAGCCTCCGCAGCGGTCACCACAGATGATGACAGACTCCGGGTCCTCCATGCGAGGGTAAGCGACACTGTCTACCTCGCGATTCGTGCGGCCACTAATTACCCTAAGGCCCTCGAGCTTCTAAAGAAGCGCTATACCAAACAACCTAACGAGATACACGCTCGTTACCTCCTAGCCACTCGACGACGGCAGTCTGGCGAAATGATGGAGGACTATGCCAATGAGCTCCTACAGCTAGCCAGGGGCTGTGACTGCAAAGCTGTGTCGGCTGAGCTGAGCATGTACGACCTCGCCCGAGATGCGTTTGTGGCCGGGGTCGGATCGTCGTACATTCGACTTAAACTGTTGGAGAAGGGTAACCTTAATCTTACCCAGGCCATCGAGTTAGCAGAGATGCTCGAGTCGGCTTCAAAGAGCTTAGTTTTATATCCGGAGGACCACGTGGAGACAACGTGGCAGGAGCAGTCGCAAATCCCTCCTCGTCCCTCGGGTTCGAAATGCTGTGTAATGGCGTGCTCCCATTCGGGCCAGAGGACGGCTGCAGCCCCGTGCGGCCCGCGGTGCTACTTCTGTGGAGGAGCGAAGCATACCCGGCAAAAGTGTCCCGCTAAAGCTGTATTGTGCACCGCATGCGGTAAAAAAGGGCATTATGCAAAAGTGTGCCGATCTAAACCCAGGAACGGCAGTGCGGCCTGCGATTCTTCAGAGCTTGGGTCATCATCGTCGAAGTTGTCGCGGGGTTCGTCCACGTGCGAGACCAGGACGACGCCATTACGGTCGACGGAGTCGGAGGGGTATGACCACCAGGGGTCGCTGAGTTTGGCGCCCTCACCCACGTGCGATTCATGGGGGCAGCCATGTTGGTCGACACTGACCACGAACGACCAGCAGGGGTCCTCCGCATCGATTTCAGCTGCCTGCAGTGGCGTTCATGAACCAACGGTGGCGTCGATCATCCTGGACCAGGCCAAGCCTCAGAGACTCGACCGTTCTATGATGAATATCCAGGTAAATAATCATGTGATTTATTGTCTGTTTGACAGCGGGAGCACTGAGAGCTTTATCCACCCAGACACTGTGAAGCGGTGTGGACTCCAGATTCAACCTGCCAAACAGACAATCTCTATGGCATCGAGGTCCCGGTCTGTTGCCGTGCTAGGGAGTTGCGTGGTAACCTTGAAAGTACAAGGCACAGTTTACGAGCGCTTCAAGCTCCTTGTGTTGCCGTATCTTTGCGCGCCAATACTTCTCGGACTAAACTTCATGGTCCACTTGAGGAGTGTAATCCTACAGTATGGTGGGCCACTCCCTTCACTGGCAGTGGGAAAACAGCAGCAGCCTCCAAATTGCCCAACGCGCCCCGCCTGTAGCCTCTCGACGCTGAAGATCACCACACCCTCCTTGTTTCAGAATCTTGTGCCAGGCTGCAAGCCCATCGCGACTAAAAGTAGGCGTTACAGCACTGAGGATCGGATCTTCATTAGATCTGAGGTTCAGCGGCTCCTCAAAGAAAGGATCATACAACCCAGTGTTTGTCCGTGGAGAGCACAGGTCGTGGTGGTCAAGAGCGGGAACAAACCCCGGATGGTCATTGACTACAGTCAGACCATTAACCGATATACGCAGCTGGATGCGTATCCCCTCCCGTGCATATCTGATATGGTCAATCAGATTGTGCAGTACTGGGTGTTCTCCACCATAGATCTCAAGTCTGCCTACCACCAACTCCCCATTCGCCCAGAGGACCGACAATACACGGCTTTTGAGGCGGATGGTAGCTTGTATCATTTTCTCAGGGTTCCCTTTGGTGTCACCAATGGGGTTTCGGTCTTCCAGCGTGCTATGGACCGAATGGTGGACCAGAACGGGCTGCGGGCTACCTTCCCGTACCTGGATAATGTCACCATCTGCGGCCATGACCAGCAGGACCACGACACAAACCTCCTGAACTTCTTACGCACTGCATCTCACCTGAACTTGACCTACAACGGGGAGAAGTGTGTGTTTCGTACGCGCCGTTTAGCCATCCTAGGATACGTGGTGGAAAACGGGGTCATTGGCCCTGATCCAGACCGTATGCGCCCCCTTGCTGAACTTCCCTTACCTACTGGTGCAAAAGCACTGAGAAGATGCTTAGGCTTCTTCTCTTATTATGCGCATTGGGTTCCCAACTACGCGGACAAAGCCCGTCCGCTCATTAAGTCCACGACTTTTCCCCTAACGCCAGAGGCCCGATTGGCCTTCGATAAATTGAAAGCCGACATCGCGAAAGCTACGATGCACGCGGTAGACGAGTCCATCCCCTTTCAGGTGGAAAGCGATGCATCTGATTTCGCCCTGGCCGCCACACTTAACCAAGCGGGCAGGCCTGTCGCATTTTTTTCCCGCACCCTCCAAGGCCCCGGAATTCGGCATTCAGCGGTGGAAAAGGAGGCCCAGGCCATTGTGGAGGCCGGCGGCATTGGCGCCATTACTTGGCGGGAAAACGGTTCACCCTGATCACGGACCAGCGGTCCGTGGGGTTCATGTTTAACAACAAGCAGAGGGGCAAGATCAAGAATGACAAGATCTTGCGGTGGAGAATTGAACTCTCCACCTATAACTACGATATCATGTTTCATCCAGGGAAACTCAATGAGCCCTCGGATGCCCTCTCGCGTGGAACATGCGCTAGTATTCAGGAGGACCGTTTGCACGCCCTCCATAATGACCTGTGCCATCCTGGGGTCACTCGGCTCTACCACTTTGTAAAAGCCCGCAACCTGCCTTACTCGCTGGAGGACGTCAGGTCGGTAACAAGGAGCTGTCGGATTTGCGCAGAATGCAAACCGCACTTTTACCGACCTGACCGGGCACATTTAGTCAAGGCCACTCGTCCCTTCGAGAGACTGAGTGTTGATTTTAAGGGCCCCCTTCCCTCAACAGATCGGAACGTGTACTTTCTCAATATCATTGATGAGTACTCTCGGTTCCCTTTTGTTGTTCCCTGCTCGGATACATCCGCTGCCACGGTGATCAAGGCATTCCGTGATCTTTTTACCCTGTTCGGGTACCCCAGCTACATCCATAGCGACAGGGGCTCGTCGTTCATGAGCGATGACTTGAGGCAATTCCTGCTCTCATACGGGATTGCCTCTGGTAGGACCACGAGTTACAACCCTAGGGGTAATGGACAGGTGGAACGCGAGAATGCTACAGTCTGGAAGGCTGTCTTACTGGCGTTGAAGTCAAAAGGTCTTCCAGTCTCCCGTTGGCAAGAGGTGCTCCCTGATGCGCTCCATTCTATTCGCTCCCTCCTGTGCACGGCAACCAATGCTACTCCCCACGAGAGGATGTTCTCATTCCCTCGGAAGTCTTCCTCGGGGACCTCATTACCGTCTTGGTTGACGTACTCAGGACCCGTCCTCCTGCGGCGACATGTAAGGGCCCGCAAGTCCGACCCGTTGGTCGAACAGGTCCATCTCCTCCATGCCAACCCTCAGTATGCCTATGTGGCATACCCTGACGGGCGAGAGGACACGGTCTCGATCCGAGACCTGGCGCCAGCAGGGGACGTAGCAACCCCTGTCGCTCCCATACCCCCAGTAACAAACCCATTATCTCTTATTTCTTCCCCGGACATGGCGCGCGCAGCATCGGGACCATTGCCTAACCATTTTACTCCCATGTACAGCTTGCCTGAGCCCAGAAGATGGTCGCCACCGCAGGGCGTGTCAGGATCCCCTGGACTACCGTCACCGCGGGGTCAACCGGCCTGTGAGTCCGTGGAAGAACAGCTGGACGCCGTTTTGGGGAGAACGCCACTGCGAGTGCCTACTCCGGTGTCACCGCCGGTATTGAGGAGGTCACAACGACGGTGCGGTCCCCCTGACCGTCTGAACTTATAGACTGCTGACATTTTATTCTGGGTTTTTCGTACCCCGCCGGCCTTTGTTTTCAAAGGAGTGGTGAATGTGGTGAACCATCGTTGGTTCCCACTGGATAGTGCTGAGCCAGGGGCTGGCCAGGACTACAAGGATGTACATATGTTACTGTTGGACTGTGGTATTGTTGCTGTTGGGTTAGGGTGGGGTTGTTACACCTTTGTATTGTAGTGTTGTGGCACATCCCAGTTGGGCTCCGCCTCCTGGGAGAGGTATAAGAGTCCCTGCTCTGGCCGGGACCCCTTCAGTCTGGGATAGTGTATATAAGTTCTGGTAGTTTCATTAACAGTAAATAAAAGCCTTTCATTTACTGAGCTTCAAGCCTCGTGTCTGAATAGCGCATCACAAATGCAGGTCAGATGCTGGGGACTCTGCGGGGAGTAACTCACCTTCTGACTCCCCCAATATCTGTCCACCATCTACAGGGTACAAGTCAGGAGTGTAATGGAATACTCCCCACTTGCCCGGATGAGTGCGGCTCCAACAACACGCAAGAAACACGACACCATCCAGGACAAAGCGGTCCACTTGATTGGCATCACATCTACCACCTTCAACACTCTCAGTCTCCTCCACCGAGTGGCAGCCGTGTGTACCATCTGTAAGATGCTCTGCAGCAACTCACCTAAGGCTCCTTCAACAGGATAAAGTAGACGTGGAGCGGATGCTTCTGCTGGTGGGCCATTCTAGGACGAGAGGTCGTAGTCTTAGGATAAGGGGTAGCAAATTTAAAACAGAGTTGAGGAGAAACTACTTCTCCCAAAGGCTTGTGAAACTCTGGAATTCGCTCCCCCAAAGTGCAGCGGATGCTGGAACAGTGAGTAAAATTAAGGAGGAGTTAGACTGATTTTTTAATTGGGAATGGGTTGAAAGGTTATGGGGAGAAGGCAGGAAAATGGGGATGAGGAGCATATCAGCCATGATTGAATGGCGGAGCAGACCCGATGGGCCAAATGGCCTAATTCTGCTCCTATATCTTATCAACTTATGAACAGCACCTTCCAAACCCATGACTTCTACCATCTAGAAGGAAAAAGGCAGCACATATCTTGGAACTCCGCCACCTGCAAGTTCCCCTTCAAGCCACTCACCATCCTGACTTGGAAATATATCGGCTGTTCCTTCACTGTCACTGGGTCAAAATTCTGGAAGTCCCTCCCTAACAGCACTGTGGGTGTACCTACACCACAGAGACTGCAGCGGTTCAAGATGGCGGCTCACCACCTACTTTCTCGAGGGCAATAAGAGATGGTCTAGCCAGCAACACCCACATCCTATAAAAGAAAAATTAAAAAGCCAAGAGGAGGAGGAGAGTTCTAGCCCCAGGATCCTTAAGTTTGAAAGTGTAAGAGCAGGTTTCTGAGGCCTCTCTCCCTAATAGGTCATCATCCTGTATCTATGTAAAAAGAACATGGGCCATTTCCTGTTTTTTATTCATTTGTGGGACGCGGGCATCACTGGCTGGGCCAGCATTTATTGCCCATCCCTAGTTGCCCTTGGAGGGCAGTTGAGAGTCAACCACATTGCTGTGGATCTGGAGTCACATGTAGGCCAGACCAGGTAAGGAAGGCAGATTTCCTTCCCTAAAGGACATTAGTGAACCAGATGGGTTTTTCTGACAATCGACCATGGTTCATGGTCATCAGTGGATTCTGAATTCCAGATTTTTAAAAAATTGAATTCAAATTCCACCGTCTGCCGTGGCGGGATTCAAACCCGGGTCCCCGGAACATGAGCTGAGTTTCTGGGTTAATAGTCTAGCGATAATACCACTGGACCATCGCCTCCCCTGGTGTGTTTAATAGATTGATGTTCTAATCTGACTCTCTCTGTCTGGGCTCAGGTGCGAAGCGAGTACTGGAGTTGGACCAGTATGAGGGGGAGAAGGGGAACAAGTCCTTCAAGAAGATCATAGGCCACAGTACCGAGGACTTGTTGAGCGATGCTCTCTGGGTCTGCTCCAATCTCTTCAGTGACGTCACGCTGAAACTGAGCCACAAGCGCATCATGCTGTTCACCAACAATGACAACCCACATGCTAAAGACAGCTCCAAAGCACGACTGACCAGAACAAAGGCCAATGACCTGCGAGAGACAGGTCGGCAAACCACTGTTACCATCAAGCATTTGTCAGCGACTGGTTCAAAGATGTTGAATCACAAAGTCCTCACTTAAGATTGCAGTTGCATTGCCGTGAAGTGCAACTTTATGTGAAACAACTTTAAACAAATCAGGTTTTCCCATTAAAACCAATGTGAAAGCTGTCTTTAGAGTCTGTAGGACATTTCTCAACATGATAACCTGTGAGTGAAAATATTTAATGTTGCTGAATTACTATAGCAGTCGATGAAATAACTTTTGAAATGAAATCAATTTAAAGATATAAATATACTTCGATCCGGTTTTCTGCCCATCATGCTTGCCGAATCTCCCACGTGCCACACATTCCACTCGCTGACCCTCCCTGTCGTTGCCCCTTCAGCTCCCCGCCTCTTCCACTCCCTCACCTTTCCTCTTGCTACCAGCCCTCTGGCTTATGGCTGCCGCCCCCCCCAGACCGATCCTTGACCCTCTGGGTCACTGCAGACCCTCTTCCTCAGCTTGTCACCTGAGAGCAGAGATTTCAGAGGGTTATCGGACTGGGGTGCAGGTCGCAGAGACGGGGAGGGCTGAGGCAATGGATGGATTTGACAAGATTGAAAATAGTGCTTTGCACAAAATTGGAGCGTAAGTAGGCCATTCGGCCCCTCCCACCTGCTGTGCCGTTCAATGAGATCATGCTTTGTACGTTTGTGTTTCAAATTCCACATTCCCATCTACCCACAATAATCTTTGATTCCCTCGCCTAACAAGAATCTCTCTACCTCTGCCTTAAAGATATTCAGTGACCCCCCCATTGCCTTCTGAGACAGAGGCCGGAATTTTACCGGCACGCCTGCCCTGATTCCAGGGGTGGGTGAGGCTCGGAGAACGGCATTCTCCGTTAGTCTCGGGCGGGATCGTACGAACCTCGAGTGGACATGCCAGTAAATTCCGGCCAGAGAGTTCCAAAGTCATGCAACCCTCTGAAAGAAAACAATTCTCTCCATCTCTGTCCTAAAAGGGCGACCACTAATTTTAAAACAGAGCCCGCTCGGTCTGGACTCTCCCACAAGAAGAAACATCCTTTCCATGCCCACCTTGTCCAGACCGTTCAGGATCTTAGTTACGTCAATCAAGTCACCCCTTACCCTTCTAAACTCCAGTGGAAACAAGCCCAGTCTGCCCAACCTTTCCCCATAAGATAACCCGCTCGTTCCAGCTATCGATCCAGCAAACCCCCTCTGAAACGTCTCCAACTCATTTACACACTTCCTTAAAATCCCATGGAATCCCTACAGTGCAGAAGGAGGCCATCGAGTCTGCACCAACCACAATCCCACACAGGCCCTATTCCTGTAACCCCACATATTTACCCTGCTAATGCGCCTGACATTAGGGACAATTTAGCATAGCCAATTAACATAACCTGCACGTCTTTGTAGTGTGGGAGGAAACCGGAGCACCCGAAGGAAACCCACGCAGACACGGGGAGAATGTGCAAACTCCACAGACAGTGACCCAAAGCTGGAATTGAACCCGGGGGTTCGTGGCGCTGTGAGGTAGCAGTGCTAACCTCTGTGCCACCATACCTTCAATAAGACAAAAACTGCACACAGTATTTGAGATGCGGTCTCACCAATGCCCTGTGTAACTGAAGCATACCATCCTTACTTTTATGTTCAATTCCTTTTGTAATAAGGAATAACATTCTATTAGCCTTCTCATTTACATGCTGTACCTGCATACTAACTTTTCGTGATTCAAGCACAGGAACACCTCGATCCCTCTGCACCTCGGCATTCTGCAATTATTCTCCATTTAATTAATGCTGATTTTTAAATTCTTCCTGCTAAAGTGAACAACTTCACATTTTCCCACATTATACTCCATCTGCCAGATTTTTGCCCACTCAACCTATCTGTATTCATCTGCAAACTCACGTCCCCTTCACAACATACTTTCCTATCTATCATTGTACTGTCTGCAAATGTATCTCCCATGCCTTTGCTTCCCTCATCTAAGCCATTGATGTAAAAGGTTGAGGCCCCAGCACAGACCTCGACAGGACTCTGCTCATCACCTCCTGCCCTGCCAGTCAGACAAAGACCCATTTATACATACTCTCTGTTTTCTGCCAGCCAGCCAGTCTTCGATCTAGGCTCAAATGTTACCCCCTACATCGTGAGCTTTTATTTTTCACAATAATCTTTGATGCTTATCAAATGCTTATGAGAGACATGGACGGAGTGGATAGTCAGATGCTCTTTTCTAGGGTAGGAAAGTCAGGTACTAGGAGACATAGGTTTAAGGTGCGTGGGGGAAAAGTTTAGAGGAGATGTGCCGAGGAAATTTTTTTACACAGAAGGTGATGAATGTCTGGAACGCGCTGCCCGGGGAGGTGGTGGGAGCGGGTACGATTGCGGCATTTAAGGGGCAACTAGACGAATACATGAATAGGATGGGAATGGAAGGATATGGGCTCCGTAAGTGCATACGGTTTTAGTTTAGACAGGCATCATGATCGGCGCAAGCTTGGAGGGCCGAAGAGCCTGTTCCTGTGCTGTACTTTTCTTTGTTCTTCTTGCTTTGCTTTCTGGAAATTGAAGTACAGCACATCTACAGGTTCCCCTTTATCCACAGTATATGGTACTCCTTCAAAGAATGCCATTAAGTTGGTTAAACATAATTTCCCTTTCACAAAATCATGCTGACTTTTCCCAATTACCTTGGGATTTTATAAGTGTCCAGCTATAGCCTCCTTCATAGAATCATAGAAACCCTACAGCACAAAAGGAAGCCATTCGGCCCATCGAGTCTGCACCGACCACAATCCCACCCAGGCCCTACCCCCACATCCCTTCATATTTACCCACTAATCCCTCTAACCTACGCATCTCAGGACACTAAGGGCAATTTTAGCATGGCCAATCAACCTAACCCGCGCATCTTTGGACTTAACAATCAATTCTAACAATTTTCCCACGGCAGATGTCAAGCTAACTGGCCTATAATTTCCTGTTTTTGGCCTCCCTCCCTTCTTGAATAGAGGGGTTATATTTGCCACTTTCCAATTTGATGGAAACTTTCCAGAATCTAGAGAAGTTTGCAAAATTAACACCAATGTATCTACCACCTCATTTGTTCAAGACCCTAGGATGAAGTCTATCAGGACCCGGAGACTTGCCAGCCTTAGCTCCATCAGTTTGCTCAAACCACTTCTCTAATGATTGTAATTTCACCAAGTTCCTCTCCCCTTTCCACCTCCAGATTTACAGATATTTCTGGAATGTTTATGTCTTCTCTCCAGTGAAGAAAAAATCCAAATATGTGTTCATTTTGTTGGCCATCTTCCTATTATCTACTATTGTCTACCCATTGGGCGACGTGGTGGCACAGTGGTTAGCACTGCTGCCTCACAGCACCAGAGACCCGGTTTGATTCTCGGCTTGGGTGACAGCCTGTGTGGAGTTTGCACGTTCTCCTCGTGTCTGCGTGGGTTTCCTCCGGGTGCTCCGGTTTCCTCCCACAGTCCAAAGATGTGCAGGTTAGATGGATTGGCCATGCTAAATTGCCCCTTAGTGTCCAAAAATGTGTAGAATCATAGAATCCCTATAGTGCAGGAGGAGACCATTCGGCCCATTGAGTCTTCACTGACAATCCCACCCAGGCCCTATCCCCATAACCTTATGTATTTACCCAGCTAATTCCCCTGATACTGTAGGTTAGGTGGATTAGCCATGGTCAATGCATGGGGTTACAGGGATAAATCGATTGGGTGGACCTGAGTAAGATGTTTTTTCGGAGAGCTGGTGCAGACTCAATGGGCTGAATGGTCTCCTTCTGCACTGTAGGGATTCTATGGTTCATTCTCACTCTCTAGAGGACTCACTTAACTTGCTATTTTCCTGTTTAAACACCTGTAGAAACACATGCTATAAGTTTTCACAATTCTAGCCATCTTCCTCTCATAGTCTAATTTCTTTCTCCTGATTAACCTTTGGTCATTCTCTGCTGTTCTTCACATTCTAACCAATCATCTGGCCTGCAGTTATATGCTTCTTTTTCCTTAAGTTTGACAGTTTCCTTAACTTCTTTAGTTAACCACGGAAGTGGGTCCTCCCCCTCCAAATCTTTTTAATAGTAGAAATTTTCTGATTCAGAATATTCTGAAACAGCCCCTGAAATGTCTGCCACTGCTTGTCTATTGATCTGTCCCCTAGCCTAATCTCCCAGTTCACTTAGCTAGCACAACTTTCATGCCCACATAGTTGCCTTTATTTCAGTTTAAAAAACTAGCCTTAGACCCACTCTTCTCCCTTTCAAACTAGTCAGTTGTGTTGAAGCAGGGTTAGACAGTGTAGTGGCCAGACCAGTGTTGTACTGTGCATTGGAGCTTCATCGAACAATCCCTTCACTGCTTCCACTGTCCTGATTGTCACCTGAAGCGTGGTTCTGTAGGGATGGCCAGAAGGCTGTTTCCCAACATGGGTTGGTGTCCTGCCAGCCAGCATCCAAAACTAAAGGAAGGGTAAGACCTGCAGTCCACGCCAGCCTGCCCTGTGACGTGATGGTACGAAGACCGGAACTGAACACTTCTTCCTCTCTTTCCTCATTCTATCCCCCCCACCCCCCCCAGTCACCGACATAGTCTGCTAATCAAGGCAAATAAACAGGCCCAAAGTCAAACCCGTCAGGCAACCAAAACCAGTCTAGGAGATCACAGATCAAATCTGATTTTCTGTACTTCACAATCTTTACCCTCGTCAAGAACTGGGTCCAGCTCCAACTTAAAGAATCTGAGAAACGTTGCAGGGAAAATTGCCGATCATTTTTTGTCAAAAGACTGGGCGGAATTTTCCCGTCCCGCCCACCACGGGAATCGTTGCGAGCGGGACATGGACCCTTGGGGGTGAGCGTGGCTGGAAAATCCCGCCCATCATCTCGCGAGCAATAATAACAGAAGCTTTGCCTTTTGCTGCTATGCTGTGAATGGCGTGTCTTTGTCTCTGCCCTTGTCTGTGTACAGGTATCATCCTTGACCTGATGCATCTGAAGAAGCCTGGTGGGTTTGACATGTCTCTCTTTTACTGCGACATTGTCAGTGTATCAGAGGATGGGGATGCAGCTGTGCAAGGCGAGGGGTCAGCCAGGTTGGACGATCTGCTTCGGCAAGTGTGGGCCAAGGACTACAAGAAGAGGACCGTCACCAGGTCAGCAGTCACTCAGAGTAGCACCGCGTCTCCTGGGTCCTCGGAGAGTTTCTAATGTATTCCCTGCGGACCTTGGCAGACAGAACGTCCGTGTTCATGTACACAATCTGCTCAAATGTACGGACGATCTTCATAGATTAGGCACTCGGGGCATGTTTCCACTCGCAGGGAAGAGCGAAACCAGAAGCCGTCAACACCAGGTAGTGACCAGGCCAGGAATGCAGGAGAAATTTCATTACCCAGAGAGTGATGGGAATGTGGAACTTGGCTACCACAGGGTTGTAATGAATGGTGTAGCTGCGTTTAGGGAGAAGCTGGATGAGCATGAGAGAGAAAATCATTGGCCGGTTACGCTGATAACGCTAAAGGGAGAGGGGAGGGAGAAAGTTCATGGGAAGCGGAAATACTGGCATGCAGCTGTTGGGCTGAATGGCCTGTTTCTCTGCTGCATCTCTGATGTTGAAACATCATAAAGTGCATCATGTTACTTTGACAGGAATCGGCCATACAAAGAATATAGTACAGCACAGGAACAGGCCCTTCAGCCCTCCAAGCCTGCGTCGACACAGGACGCCTTTCTAAACTAAAGACCTTTCGTCTCTACATAGCAAATTCCTCCATTCCCAGCCTTTTCATGTATCTATCCAGATGCCTCTTAAATGTTGCTATTGTATCTGCTTCTACCACCTCCTCTGGCAGCGCGTCCCAGGCACTTACCACCCTCTGTGTAAAAAAACTTGCCTCTCACATCTCCTTTAAACTTTCCCCCTTTTTGCCTTAAACCTCTGTCCCCTAGTAATTGGCATTTCTACCCTGGGAAAAAGACTCTGACTATCCATTCTATCCACGCCTCTCATAATCTTGTAGACTTCTATCAGGTCGCCCCTCAGCCTCTGACGTTCAAATGAAAACAAATCAAGTTTGTCCAATCTCTTGTCATAGCTAATACCCTCCAAACCAGGTAACATCCTGGTAAACTTTTAATGTGGCGACCAGAACTGTATGCAATATTCCAAACATGCCCTAACTAAAGCTCTATACAGCTGCAACTTGACCTGCCAAATTTTGCACCCTATGGCCCAACCGATGAAGGCAAGCATGCCATACGCCATCTTGACCACCTTATCCACTTGTGTTGCCACTTTCAGGGAACTGTGGACCTGTACGCCCAGATCCCTCTGCATGTTAATGCTTCTAAGGGTCCTGCCATTTACTGTGTATTTCCCTACTGCATTGGACCTTTCAAAATGCATCATCTTTGATTTGATTTGATTTATTATTGTCACATGTATTGGTATACAGTGAAAAGTATTGTTTCTTGCGCACTATACCGACAACGCATACCATTCATAGAGAAGGAAAGGAGAGAGCGTAGAATGTTACAGTCATAGCTAGGATGGAGAGAAATATCAACTTAATGCAAGGTAGGTCCATTCAAAAGTCTGATGGCAGCAGGGAAGAACCTGTTCTTGAGTCAGTTGGTACGTGACCGTATCTTTTGGTGGAAGAGAGAATGTCCGGGCTGTGTGCGGTCCTTAATTATGCTGAGTGCTTTGCTGAGGCAGCGGGAAGTATAGACAGAGTCAATGGATGGGAGGCTGGTTTACGTGATGGATTGGGCTACATTCACAACCTTTTGTAGTTTATTGCGGTCTTGGGCAGAGCAGGATCCATACCAAGCTGTGATACAACCAGAAAGAATGCTTTATATGGTGTATCTGTAGAAGTTGGTGGGAGTCATAGTGGACATGCCAAATTTCCTTAGTCTTCTGAGAAAACAGAGGCGCATTTGTCTGGATTAAATTCCATCTGCCATTTCTCCGCCCAAGTCTAACCAGACTATCTATATCCTGCTGCATCCTCTGACAATCCTCCTCACAAACATTGGTAAACATAGCAACTATTTTCCACACACACTTGAACAGTGAGATAATGACCAGATCTGTTTTTTGGAGGTTAATTTGACAGGACAGAGCTTCCCTGCTCTCCAAAGTAAAGTTTATTTATTAGTCACAAGTAAGGCTTACATTAACACTGCAATGAAGTTACTGTGAAATACCCCGAGTTGCCACAGTCCGGCGCCTGTTCGGGTCAATGCACCCTAACCAGCACATCTTTCAGAATGTGGGAGGAAACTGGAGCACCCGGAGGAAACCCACGCAGACACGGGGAGAATGTGTAAACGCCACACAGTGACCCGAGCCGGGAATCGAACCCGGGTCCCTGGCGCTGTGAAGCAGCAGTGCTAACCACTGTGCCACCGTGCCATCCTCCATGTGGTGCTGTGGGATATTTTACATCCAACTGACCAAATCGTCAGGACCTTGGCTTAAACCCCACCGCCCCCCATCCCTTAACTGCTGCCTTCTTCAACCGCTTAATGTGCATCAGAATGTCTTTGAGTTTCAGCCCCTGTTAAACTCTCTGTTCCGGTGCCGCTTGTATTTGATGTCCTGTTTTTTTTGTGTTTTGTTTTGGCCAGGCTGAACCTGAAGCTGGGAGAAGGCGTGGAACTTTCAGTCGGAGTTTACAATCTCGTGCGGAGTGCCAGGAAACCCAGTGCCGTCCGCCTGTACCGGGAAAGCAACGAGCCCGTCAAAACCAAAACCCGCTGGTTTAACGGGGAGACGGGCAGTCCGCTCCTGCCCAGCGACACCAAGAAGGCCCAGGTAAAGGACGGTGAACCTATACCGTGCTGAATTAAAACGTCAACTCCTGCCTGACCAAAGGCAAAACACTGCGGATGCTGGTAATCTGAAATACAAACAGAAAATGCTGTTTCTTAATTCATGAACGAGATGTGAGTTATTGTGCATCCCTAATTGCCCTCGAGAAGGCGATGATGGGGCGTTTTCTAAACCTGCTGCACTCTGCGATGTGAAGGCACATCCACAGTGCAGTTTCATCATGACTTTTGACACAACTGAGTGGCTTTCTAAGTCAATCAGAGGGTAGTTGAGAGTCAGCCATGCGGTTCTGGATCCTCAGACGGGCCAGACCGGGTAAGGACGGCAGATTTCCTTCTCTAAAGAGCATTAATGAACCAGATGGGTTTTTAACAACAATCGGGTAATTTCATGATCACAGACTAATTTCCCCTTTATTATACAGCTCTGGCGAAGGGTCATCCAGACTCGAAACGTTGGCTCTTTTCTCTATTCACAGATGCTGCCAAACCTGCTGAGATTTTCCAGCATCTTCTCTTTTTCTCCCCCAGTTGCTGTGGCGTGGTTTGAACTCGTGCCTCTAGATCGATGGCATGGTGGCACAGTAGGTTAGCACTGCTGACTCACAGCACCAGGGACCCGGGTTCAATTCCTGGTTTGGGTCACTGTCTATCTGGAGTTTGCATGTTCTCCCCATGTCTGCATGGGTTTCCTCCGGGTGCTCTGGTTTCCTCCCACAGTCCAAAGATGTGCGGGTTAGGTGGATTGGCCATGCTAAATTGCCCCTTTAGTATCAGGGGGACTAGCTAGAGTAAATGCATAGGTTTATGGGGATAGGGCCTGGGTGGGATTGTGGTCGGTGCAGACTTGATGGGCTGAACGGCCTCCTTCTGCACTGTAGGGATTCTCTGATTCTATCATTAGTCAAAACCTCTGAATTACTCATCCAGTAACAGAACTCCCCTGTTATTGTATCCCTTGTGCGTACTGTACAGAGAGAAACAAGAGTTAATGTTTTAGGTCGATGACTTTTCTTTACAACTAGCCCGCGTTAGACATGCCACAGGGTTCAAACAGGTACAGAAGGAAGGTATGCACGGAGGGCTGGAAAGAGTGAAAGGGGAGGCAGCAGAGATTAAATAACAGAAGAGACAATGGTGCAAGGCAAAGATAGAATGGTAATGAGATGAGTAAATAAAGAGAAAAAGAACTTGTATTAATTAAAATAGCGCCTTCCACAACTTCAAGATGGCCCAAAGCACTTCACAGCCAATGAAGTACTTCTGAACTTTCCTGCAGACAAAAGGAATATGCCCAAGCCTTGCACCTGTTTTGAATTATCTGGCAGCTTGAGGAGCCTATAGCTCCCCATTGCTTTCTCCATGGCAAGACCTCGGCCAATCAGAGTCGACTTGTCAACCAATCAACACCCTTTTCTCCTGTGGTATAAATTGTCACAATTGTTTGAAATTTGACCTTCTGGGGTTTGTCCTGATGAGTGCAAGACAAAATACTTCGACAACCTGTCTCCTTGTTCAGCATTGGTTTCGAAGTTTAGCCACTGCTGTAATGTGGGAATCTTTCTACTTACATTTGACTCTCTCCATCCCTTTCTTCCACAAACTGATTCCCTCCCTGTAACTTGCTTTTTTATTTTAAAATAAGGATCAGTACGAGGTATCATTTTTATTTTCTGCTCTGTCTTTAACTTGTTACCTGTTTAAAGTTAAAAGTTTATTTATTAGTGTCACAAGTAAGGCTTACATTAACACTGCAGTGAAGTTACTGTGAAAATCCCCTAGTCGCCACACTCCGGCGCCTGTTCGGGTAACACTGAGGGAGAATTTAGCACGGCCAATGCACCCTAACCAGCACGTCATTCGGACTGTGGAAGGAAACCGGAGCACCCGGAGGAAACCCACGCAGACACGGGGGAGAACGTGCAGAGACTCCACACAGACAGTGACCCAAGCCGGGAATCGAACTCGCGTCCCTGGCGCTGTGAAGCAGCAGTGCTAACCACTGTGTCACCGTGCCGCCCCGTTTCTGGGATACGCATCACCCTTCTTCCAATGTCCTGAATATTTTGTACCATCGTAATCCAGACATCCAGTGGGAAGAGTCTTCCATCCCTTTGCTCTTTTTATACCGAGATTAACTTTCCATTTTTCAGTCAGACCTTCACTGGATTAGCTCTTTGAAGAAGAGGCATACGGACCCGAAATGTTAACTCTGCTTCTCTCTCCGTGCACCTGCTGAGCTTTTCCAGCATTCTCTGTTTTTATTTCAGATTTCCAGCGTCCATAGTATTTTGCTTTCACTTCATTGAGTTTATCTGCTTGATGTGGTTACATGACCATCTATATTGATGGAATATTCCACAAAATATGTCCAGCCTAATGAACAGAGCGTGCTTGAGCCTCTGTGTTATTTAACAAAATAACACAGAGGCTGTGTTACTCATGACGGTGATTGCTCATATCACACAGTGTGACCTAATCCAGAAGAGGACCGTTAGGGCGGCACGGCGGTTAGCACTGGTGCCTCACAGCGCCAGGGACCCGGGTTCGATTCCCGACTTGGGTCACTGTCTGTGTGGAGTCTGCACGTTCTCCCCGTGTCTGCGTGGGTTTCCTCCGGGTGCTCCGGTTTCCTCCCACACTCCAAAGATGTGCAGGTTAGTTGATTGGCCATGATAAATTGCTCCTTAGTGTCAGGGGCACTATCAGGATAGATACATGGGGCTACAGGGATAGGGGCTGGGTGGGATTGTGGTCGGTACAAACTCAATGGGCTGAATGGCCTCCTTCTGCACTGCAGGGATTCTATGATTGCCCATCCCTAATTGCCCTTGAGAAGGTGGTGGTGAGCTTCCTTCTTGAAACGCTACAGTGCATGTGGTGTAGGTACACCCACTGTGCTGTTAGGGAGGGAGTTCAGGATTTTGACCCAGAGACAGTGAAGGAACAGCCAATATATTTCCAAGTCAGGATAGTGAGTGGCTTGGAGGGGAACTTGTAGGTGATGGTCTTCCCAGGTATCTGCTGCCCTGGCCCTTCTAGTTGGAAGTAGTTGTGGGTTTGGAAGGAGCTATTGAAGGAACCTTGGTCAGTTCCTGCAGTGCATCTTATCGATGGTACACACGGCTGCCAATGTGTCCGTGGTGGAGGAAGTGAATGCTTGTAGAAGGAGTGCCAGTCAAGCGGCTGTTTTGTCCTGGATGGTGTCAAGCTTCATGAGTGTTGCTGGAGCTGCAAGTGGAGAGTACTCCATCACTCCTGACTTGTGCCTTGTAGATGGTGGACAGGCTTTGGGAGGGTCAGCGGGCGAGTACCTCGAAAGATGTTGACCTTTCATATAATTTAAGCCTGTTCTTGTTCTTTTTGGTTCCCAGGTTTATGGACAGAGGCAGATTGTTCTGGAGAAAGAGGAAACCGAGGAATTGAAGAGATTTGATGGCCCAGGCTTGGTTCTCATTGGTTTCAAGCCATTGTCACTCTTAAAGAAGCACCACCACATCAGACCCCCACAGTTCATTTACCCAGATGAGACGCTGATAACAGGTAACCCTCAGCCGCTGTTACTGCTGCCCTTTGGCCAAGTGGGCATGGCTCTACCCAGGGTATTTATAGAGCACAGGGTCCAAACTTCATCCCCCTTCTCCTCAGTTAGCTGATGGTTCACAAGACAGATTTATGCAGATAATGATGGGAAACCCTGCAGTGGCAGCGAGAAGTGTTAAAACGTTAGGAGCTAATGTTCCAGCATAAAGGAATCCTACTGGAGAGAGAGAGAGTGACATTTTATATATTTACAATGCAGCCGTAATAGAGAGCAGATGCAAATATGTTATCGGATAGAATACCCCTCCTCTCGAATCCCTCTACCCTAGAATACCCTGAATAGAATCCCTCTATCCTAAAATACCCAGAATAGAATACCTCTATCCTAGAATACCCTGTGTAGAATCCCTCTATCCTAAAATACCCCGTATAGAATACCTCTACCCTAAAATACCCTGTCTAGAATATCTCTATCCTAGAATACCCCATATAGAATACCTCTACCCTAGAATACCTCGTATAGAATCCTTCTATCCTAAAATACCCTGAATAGAATACCTCTATCCTAGAATACCATGAATAGGATACCACTATCCTAAAATACCCTGAATAGAATCCCTCTACCTTAGAATACCCCGTATAGAATACCTCTACCCTAGAATACCCCGTATAGAATCCCTCTATCCTAGAATACCCCATATGAAATACCTCTATCCTAAAATACCCCGTATAGAATACCTCTACCCTAGAATACCCTTTATGGAATACCTCTACCCTAGAATACCCCGTATGGAATACCTCTACCCTCGAATACCCCGTATAGAATACCTCTCTCCTAGAATACCCCGTATAGAATCCCTCTATCCTAGAATACCCAATATAGAATACCTCTACCCTAGAATATTCCGTATAGAATACTTCTATCCTAAAATACCCTGAATAGAATACCTCTATCCTAGAATACCATGTATAGAATACCTCTATCCTAAAATACCCTGAATAGAATCCCTCTACCCTAGAATATCCCTTATAGAATACCTCTACCCGAGAATACCCCGTATAGAATACCTCTACCCTAGAATACCCCATATGGAATACCTCTACCCTAGAATACACCATATAAAATACCTCTATCCTAAAATACCCCGTATAGAATACTTCTACTCTAGATTACCCTGTATAGAATATCTCTACGCAGAGTACCCGGTATAGAATGCCTCGACCCTAGAATACCTTGTATAGAATACCACTACCGCAACATACCCTGTATAGAATATAACTATCCTAGAATACCATGTATAGAATACCTCTATCCTAGAATACCATGTATAGAATACCTCTACCCTAGAATACCCTGTATAGAATACCACTACCCCAGAATACCCTGTATAGAATATCACTACCCTAGAATACCCTGTATAGAATACCACTACCCCAACATACCCTGTATAGAATATAACTATCCTCGAATACCATGTATAGAATACCTCTATCCTAGAATACCATGTACAGAATACCTCTACCCTAGAATACCCTGTATAGAATACCACTACCCCAACATACCCTGTATAGAATATAACTATCCTAGAATACCATGTATAGAATACCTCTATCCTAGAATACCATGTATAGAATACCTCTACCCTAGAATACCCTGAATAGAATACTACTACCCCAACATACCCTGTATAGAATATAACTATCCTAGAATACCATGTATAGAATACCTCTATCCTAGAATACCATGTATAGAATACCTCTACCCTAGAATACCCTGAAGAGTATACCCCTATCCTTGGGAGCTGTATCACTGATTGTTTGATGCTACCTGAGCATTATTATATCTTAAGAGATGAGAAGATGAATTTGAGCTCATTGTACCTGGTCCACTTTCTCTCATTACAGCATGCGGTGACATACTGAATGGCGTGAATGTGTTCTCTCCACTGCTCTGGATCATAGATCACGCCAAAGATTTCTCACACTTTGAATCGAGGAGTCAGATGCTGAATCGTGGGCAGCATGGTAGCACAGTGGTTAGCACTGCTGCTTCACAGCTCCATGGACCTGGGTTCGATTCCCGGCTTGGGTCACTGTCTGTGTGGAGTTTGCACATTCTCCTCGTGTCTGCGTGGGTTTCCTCCGGGTGCTCCGGTTTCCTCCCACAGTCCAAAGATGTGCGGGTTAGGTTGATTGGCCATGCTAAAATTTCCCTTAGTGTCCTGAGATGCGTAGGTTGGAGGGATTAGCGCGTAAATATGTAGGGATATGGGGGTAGGGCCTGGGTGGGATTGTGGTCGGTGCAGACTCGATGGGCCGAATGGCCTCTTTCTGGACTGTAGGGTTTCTATTCTATTCTCTGAATCCTATTACCCTGGTTAGAAACATAGAAAATCGGAGCAGGAGGAGGCCATTCAGCCCTTCGAGTCTGCTCCATCATTCATGATGATCATGGCTGATCATCCAACTCAATATTCTGTTCCCATCTTCCCCCCCATATCCTTTGATCCTCTTCGCCCCAACCAAGTGCTATATCTAACTGCTTCTTGAAAACATTCAATATTTTGGCCTCGATTACTTTCTGTGGTAGCAAATTCCACATATTCACCACCCTCTGGGTGAAGACATTTTTCCTCATCTCTGTCCTAAATGATTTAGCCTGTATTCTTAAATTGTGATCCCTGGTTCTGTACGCCGCCCCAACCCCCCGCCATTGGGGAACATCCTTCCTGCATCTACATTGTCTCGTCTTGTTAGAATTTCAAGTTTATTTATTTGTGTCACAATTACATTAACACTGCAATGAAGTTACTGTGAATATCCCTGAGTTGCCACACTCTGGCGCCTGTTTAGATACACCGAGGGAGAATTTAGCATGGCCAATGCACGTCTTTTGGATTATGGGAGGAAACCGGAGCACCCGGAGGAAACCCACGCAGACACGGGTTTCTATGAGATTCCCCCCCCACCCTCATTCTTCTGAACTCTGGTGAATATAATCCTAACCGACTCAATCTCACCTTGGGAGTCAGTCCCGCCATCCAAGGAATCAGCCTGGTAAACCTCCACTCTACAGCAAGAACGTCCTTCCTCAGATAAGGAGACAAAAGCTGCACGCAATATTCCAGGTGTGGTCCCACCAAGGCCCCATATATATGCAACCAGACACCCCTGCCCCGTACTCAAATCCTCTCGCTATGAAGGCCAACATTCCATTTGCCTTTTTCACCGCCTGCTGCACCTGAATGCTTAACTTCAGCGACTGGTGCATGAGGACACCCAGGTCTCATTTCACATTCCTTTCTCCTAATTTATGGCCTTTCAGATAGTAATCTGCCTTCCGTTTTTGCTACCAAAGTGGATAACCTCACATTTCTCCAAATTATACTGCATCTGCTGTTCATTTGCCCACTCACTCAACTTGTCCACATCACACTGAAGCATCTCTCCATCTTCCTCACAGCTCACCCAGCTTTGTGTCATCTGCAGATTTGGAGATATTACATTTAGTTCCTTCGTCTAAATCATTAATTTATATGTAGTGAATAGCTGGGGCCCCAGCACTGATCCCAGCGGTACCCCACTAATCACTCCCTGCCATTTGGAAAAAGACCTGTTTATTTCCTACTCTTTGTTTCCTGCCTGCCAACCAGTTTTCTATCCATCTCAATACACTACCCAATCCCATGCACTTTAATTTTACACACTGATCTCTTATGTGGGACCTTATTTGAAAGTTCAAATAAACCACATCCACTGGCTGCCCCTCATCAACTCTACTAGTTACATCCTTGAAGAATTCCAGTAGATTTGTCAAGCATGATTCCCCTCGTGTAAATCCATCTGACTCTGTCCTGTCCAGCCGCTGTTTACCAAGTGCTCTGCTATTAAATCCTCCCCCACTACAGTCAGGCTGACTGGTCTATAATTCCCTGTTCTCTCTCTGCCTCCCTTTTTAAATAGTGGGGTTACATTAGCTACCCTCCAATCCATAGGAACTGTCCCAAAGGCTATAGAACCTTGGAAGATGAATACCAATATACCCACTATTTCTCAGACCATTTCCTTAAGTACTCCGGGGTGTAGATTATCGGGCCCTGGGGATTTATCAGCCTTCAATCTCAATTTCCCCAACACCATTTCTCTACTAATATTAATTTCCTTCAGTTCCTCCCTCTCCCTAGACCCTGTGTTCCCCAACTTTTCTGGTACGTTATTTGTGTCCTCCTTTGTGAAGACAGAACCAGAGTATGTATTTAGTTGGTCAGCCATTTCTTTGTTCCCCATTATAAATTCCCCTGTTTCTGACTGTAAAGGACCTAGTTTGTCGTTAACAATCTTTTTCACCTCACACACCAAATAGAAGTTGGATGGCACGGTAGCACAGTGGTTAACACTGCTGCTTCATAGCTCCAGGGGCCTGGATTCGATTCCCGGCTTGGGTCACTGTCTGTGTGGAGTCTGCACATTCTCCTCGTGTCTGCGTGGGTTTCCTCCGGGTGCTCCGGTTTCCTCCCACAGTCCAAAGATGTGCCGGTTAGGTTGATTGGCCATGCTAAAAATTGCCCCTTAGTGTCGTGAGATGTGTCGGTTAGAGGGATAAGTGGGTATATATGTAGGGATATGGGGGTAGGGCCTGGGTGGGATTGTGGTCGGTGCAGACTCGATGGGCCGAATGGCCTCTTTCTGTACTGTAGGATTCTATGTTTCTAAACTTTTACGGTCAATGTTTATGTTTCCCGCGAGCTTACTCTCGTACTCCATTTTCCCCTTATTAATTAGTCCCTTTGCTGAATTATAAACTGTCCCAATCCTCAGGTCTCCAGTTTTTCTGGATCATTTGTATGCCTCTCCCTTGGACCTTTAACTATCTCTAATTTCCCTTGTAAGCCTTGGTTTGGCCACCTTTCCAGTTTTATTTTTGTGCCAGACTGGATTAAATAATCATTCTTTGAATGTTTGCCGTTGCCGATCCACCATCGTCCCCTTAAATAACATTTCCCAATCTATCAAAGCCAACTTGTGCCTCATATTCATCGTAGTTTCCTTTATTAAGATTCAGGACCCTCGTCTCAAAATCAACTCCCTCACTGTCCACCTTGATGAAGAATTCTATCGTGTTATAGGGGATGAAGTAACAATTTGACTTTATCGTAGCCACTTGCTAAGCAGCTCAGAGAGGTCACCCCCCCTGGTCCTTTCCAGCAGCCTTTGGGCCAGCCCTGGTGCCAGGTGCTTATTGTTCTGAGCTGTGTTTATGTTTCACATTCCCAACAGGAAGCACCACTTTATTCAGCGCACTGCTCACCAAGTGCCTGGAGAAGGACGTGTATGCTGTTTGCCGCTACACTCCCCGGAGGAACACCCACCCCGATTTGTGGCGTTGGTCCCACAGGAGGAGGTGCTGGATGATCAGAAAGTGCAGACCATCCCTCCAGGTCAGTGACACTGTCTCTCTCGGATCGCTCACTGACTGGGTGAGGACACTTGATTTGTCTCTCCTTTCTGACTGAGTTATAGTCACACCAGTACCACTGAATCTCCGGCACCTTTTCTGCCTGGCCACAGATGATAATTATTCACACACTATTTGTCTATGGAGGGCATCGTAGCTGTTGCCTATCCTACCCCCACTCACACACACACACCCGCACACACACACCACATACCACACATATACACACCACACGTATACACACCACACGTATACACACCACACGTACGTACATCACACGTACACACATCACATGTACACACATCACATGTACACACACCACACGTACACACATCATGTACACACATCTCATGTACACACACCACACGTACACACACCACACGTACACACCACACGTACACACATCACATGTACACACATCACATGTACACACACCACACGTACAGACAACACACGTACACACATCACATGTACACACATCACATGTTCACACACCACACGTACACACACCACACGTACACACACAGCACACATTTACACACATCTCAGATACACACACGCACCACATGTACACAGACACACCACACGTACACGCACACACCACACGTATACACACGCACCACACGTACACGCGCACACCACACGTACGCGCGCACACCACATGTACGCGCGCGCACCATACATACGTGCGCACACCACACGTACAAGCACGCACCACACGTACAAGCGCGCACCACATACGCGCACACCACACGTACGCGTGCACCACACGTATACACACACCACACGTACACGCACACACCACACGTACACGCACACACCACACGTACGCGTGCACCACACGTACACACACACACCACACGTACACGCACACAGCACATGTACACGCGCACCACACATACACGCACACACCACACGTACACACGCACCACACGTATACGCACACACCACACGTATGCGCGCACCATACGTATGCACGCACCACACGTACATGCACGCACCACACGTACATGCACGCACCACACGTACACGCACGACCACACGTACGCGCACGCACCACACATACACGAGCACCACACATACGCGCGCACCACACGTGTGTGCGCACACCACACGTACGCGCACACACCACACGTACAAGCGTGCACCACACGTACAAGCGCGCACCACACGTACAAGCGCACACCACACGTACAAGCGCGCACCACACGTGCGCACACCACACGTACGCGCGCACCACACGTGTGCGCACACCACACGTGCGGGCGCACACCACACGTGCAAGCGCACCACACGTACACGCGCGCACCACACGTACGCGCACACCGCACGTACACACACATATATACACACAGTGGAGCCTGGCTGATTGTGTGCAGCTTCAATGCAGAGAGGAACTGAAACCAGATATTTGATTTGATTTATTATTGTCACGTTTATTAGTATACAGTAAAAAGTATTGTTTCTTGCGTGCTATACAGACAAAACATACCGTTCATAGAGAAGGAAAGGAGAGAGTGCAGAATGTAGTGTTACAATCACAGCTCGGGGTGTAGAGAAAGATCAACGTAAGAGAAAGATAGCACCACAGCCTGGGCTTGGACTCAGATGAACTAACTTCAGATTTCTATAGTTCAGAGTTACAGCGGATACATGTTACAGTGGGTGGATGAAAATTGAAGATTACATCATAACTGCTGAGAGGAAATTGATCCAATCTATAAAGGGGAAAAGATTGCAGGGCTGGGGGAAAGAGAAGGCTCTTGAGACGCATTGGATAAGCTCTTTCAAAGAGCCAGTATAGCCATGATGGGCTGAATGGCTTCTATGCAGTGTCATTCAATGAATCATTTACCATCGCTGTAGTCCTGCATTACATTGGCAGTGCAGTGATTTTAGACGTGGGTCTTCACTTGTGGTTTCCTCCCTGGGAACAGTAACCTGACGATAGGCAGAGTTTTTTAAGCGATGTTGATTGAGGGATGAATACTGGCCGAGACACCAAGGAAAACTCCCCTGCTGCTCTTCAAAACAGGGTCGTTAACATCCACCTCCGAGGGATGTGGGGACCGCAGTTTTCTGTCACGTCTGAAAAGCATTGAAGTACGCAAAGAATCCAAACACCCCACAGAGCTGCAATCCCCACTCACACACGCACCCAGGGACCTGGGTCAATTCCCAGCTTGGGTCACTCTCTGTGCGGAGTTTGCACGTTCTCCCCGTGTCTGCGTGGGTTTCCTCCGGGTGCTCCGGTTTCCTCCCACAGTCTGAAAGACGTGCGGGTTAGGATGGATTGGCCGTGCTAAATTCTCCCTCAGTGTACCCGAACAGGAGTGTGGCGACTAGGGGATTTTCACAGTAACTTCATTGCAGTGTTAATGTAAACCTACTTGTGACACTAATAAAATAAACTTTGAAACTTTAAACTTTAAAACTTTACTAGTCGTAGCTTTGACCTGATTTCTGCAAAAACGCGAATGTTCATCCCAGGTCATCCCATCAAACGCAACTCCTGAGTCGTGCAGAGTGGACGTGTGAAATGCTCACCGATTCCTGGTACAAACAAAACAAAAAGTATTGTTTTCCCATCAGGATTCCACCTGATTTTTTTGCATTATGCCGACGATGTCAGGAAGATCAGCTTTATGGAGAAGCGAGTGGCCAGCGAGGATCAGATCGAGAAGATGAAATCAGTGGTGCAGAAGCTCCGGTTTAAATACAGGTCAGTCGGAGGTTCCAGCGATACTTTCTGCGCCTTTAGGGGATCACTGTCTGTGCGGAGAGTCTGCACGTTCTCCCCGTGTCTGCATGGGTTTCCTCCGGGTTCCTCCCACAGTCTGAAAGGTGTGCAGGATTGGCCGTGCTAAATTGCCCCTCAGTGACCCAGATGTGTAGATTAGAGGGACTAGCGGGGTAAATACATTGGGTTACGGGGATAGGACCTGGGGTGGGATGGTTGTCGGTGCAGACTCGATGGGCTGAATGGCCTCCTCCTGCACTGTAGGATTTCTATGATTTCCCCTGTGCAGATGAACAGGAAATTTCTGCAAATTCTCCTTAAAATAAAATGGTGACCATTTCTATCCCTCTGGATTAGGCCTGAGAGCTTTGAGAATCCGGTTCTTCAGCGGCATTTCCGTAATCTGGAGGCACTGGCCCTCGATTTGAAGGAACCGGAAGAAGTTGAAGATTTGACACGTGAGTATCCTGCTGTACAGCTCGTACCCACTGCCCAGCAGCAAAAGGAATTAATTTGATTTGATTTGATTTATTATTGTCACATGTATTAACATACAGTGAAAAGTATTGTTTCTTGCGCACTATACAGACAAAGCATACCGTTCATAGAGAAGGAAAGGAGAGAGTGCAGAATGTAGTGTTACAGTCATAGCTAGGGTGGAGAGAAAGATCAACTTAATGCGAGGTCGGTCCATTCAAAAGTCTGACAGCAGCAGGGAAGAAGCTGTTCTTGAGTCGGTTGGTACGTGACCTCAGACCTTTTCCCGACAGAAGAAGGTGGAAGAGAGAATGTCCGAGGTGCGTGGGGTCCTTGATGATGATAAGGAATGATAGTGATTATGAAAAGATAGTGATTGTAAAGACTAAAAAAGCCCAGCTTTCACACGTAGTCTGTAACAGAGCAGTATATCGGGAATATTTCCCATTGGATTCAGGGCCCCGGGGCGGGTATGAATATTGGGTAATTGTTGAATCCAGTTGTAATGCTCCCTGGGGGGCAGAGAGGGGTTGCTGGGGGCATGAAGAGGGGAGAAATATGGCAAAGTGGGGGGGGTTAGGGTGGGGGAGCTGGGGGATGCGGAGAGGAGAGTCAGTGTATCAGCAAATGCATATTGTGGCAATTACAGTAATTGCCTTATTGAAGACAGGCGATGGTTATTGACTCAACCTCTGAAAGAGTATAAATGGACACAGCAGGAACAGATACTGTGGGGGAATCAGAGGAGCTTGTATCTGTACTGAGCTGTATGTAGAATAAACTTGCTGAAGGAAAAAGACCAGCTGCTGTATTATTCCTCCACTGTTAATAAGAGGGAGCTCGGGGTGGGGCGGGGGGGGGGGGGGGCGGTGCAGAGCTCAGGGGAGGTGGGGGCAGAGCTGGGGGGAGGAGCAGACAGGGGGGAGAGAGGGGGAGCTGGGGGGAGAGGGGGAGCTGGCAGGGAAAGGGGGAGCTGGCGGGGAGGGGGAGCTGGGGGTGTTGAGCTCCAGCTGATGAAGGGGCAGCGCTCCGAAAGCGAGTGGCATTTGCTACCAAATCAACTTGTTGGACTTTAACCTGGTGTTGTTAAACTTCTTACCGTGTTGGAGAAGGGCAGCTGAGGGGAGTGGGGGCGAGAGAGAGGGGGTGCTGGGGAAGAGAGAGGGGATGCTGGGGGCGAGAGAGAGGGGGTGCTGGGGAAGAGAGAGGGGGTGCTAGGGAAGAGAGAGGGGGTGCTGGGGAAGAGAGAGGGGGTGCTAGGGAAGAGAGAGGGGGTGCTGGGGAAGAGAGAGAGGGGGTGCTGGGGAGGAGAGAGGGGGTGCTGGGGAAGAGAGAGGGGGTGCTGGGGAAGAGAGAGGGGGTGCTGGGGAAGAGAGGGTTAGCTTGGGGGGGAGAGGAGAGGGGGAGCTGGGGGGGGTAGAGGGGGAGCTTGGCGGGGGGGAGAGGGGGAGCTGGGGCGGGGAGAGCTGGGGGGGGAGAGGGGGAGCTGGGGGGGGGAAGAGGGGGAGCTGGGGGGGGGAAGAGGGGGAGCTGGGGGGGGAAGAGGGGGAGCTCGGGGGGGGAGAGAGGGGGAGCTGGGGGTGGGGGGAGGGGGGGGGAGAGGGGGTGACCTAGGGTTGGAGAGGGGGAGCTGGGGGGAGGGAGAATTGGGGTGGAGAGGTAGGGGTGGAGATGGGGAGTGGGGGTGGGGAGAGGGTGGAAGTATACTGTGAAAGGTCTGACACTGGGAAGTTCCGAAGAACAAAGGGACCTTGGCGTGTTTGTCCATAGATCTCTGAAGGTGGAAAGGCAGGTTAATAGGGTGGTGAAAAAGGCATATGGCACACTCGCCTTTATCAATCGGGGTATAGATTACAAAGCAGAGAGGTCATGATGGAGTTGTATAGAACTTTGGTGAGGCCACAGCTGGAGCACTGTGTGCAGTTCTGGTCGCCACCTTATAGGAAGGACGTGATTGCACTGGAGGGGGTGCAGAGGAGATTCACCAGGATGCTGCCTGGGACGGAACATTTAAGTTATGAAGAAAGGTTGGATAAGCTTGCGTTGTTTTCTCTGGAGCGGAGAAGACTGAGGGGTGCCCTGATTGAGGTGTTCAAGATTATGAGGGACATGGACAGGGTGGATAGGGAGCAGCTGTTCCCCTTAGTTGAAGGGTCAGTTACGAGGGGACACAAGTTAAAAGTGAGGGGTGGGAGGTTTAAGAGGGATTTGAGGAAAAAGGTTTTTACCCAGAGGGTGGTGAGGGTCTGGAATGCGCTGCCTGGGGGGGTGGTGGAGGCGGGACGCCTCACATCCTTTAAAAAGTACCTGGATGAGCACTTGGCACGTCATAACATTCAAGGCTATGGGCCAAGTGCTGGCAAGTGGGATTAGGTGGGCAGGTCAGGGCCTTTCATGCATCAGTGCAGATTTGGTGGGCCGATGGGCCTCTTCTGCATTGTAGGATTCTGTGAATCTGTGCTGGGGGGCAGAGAGGGGGAGCTGGGGGGCAGAGAGGGGGAGCTGGGGGGCAGAGAGGGGGAGCTGGGGGAGAGAGAGGGAACCGGGGGGAGATGGGGAGCCGATGGGGTGCTGTGGGGGAGGAGGAAAGGTAGAGAGGTGGAGAAGGTGGGCTGGAGAGGGAAAGCCGCGGGAGGGGAAATGGGGGAGAGGGGGGGATGCTGGGGGTAGGGGGGGGAGAGGAAGCTGGAGAGGTGCAAATAAATGACTTTGATAGAGGAGCGTAATAGGGGAAATCGTCTTTTCCCCACACAGTGCCAAAGAATGATGTTATGGACAGGGGAATCGGACAGCTGGCAGAGGAGTTCCTGGAGCTGGTTTATCCCCCGGGCTATAACCCAGGTGCAAAGAGCCAACAGAAGAGGAAGCTCAGTGAGTACTGCGGCAAGGGGAGCAAATTAAACGTTGTGTCAGTAAATGCTTCGCGTGAGATACAAGTGAGCCACATGGACACGGAAATCTCTGCTCAATTCTCTCAGAACTGAACCAGCTGGTCGCCAAAAGAAACAAAGAATTGCATTTTTTTAGCGCCTTTCCTCAGGACATTGTAAAACACTACAGTCAGTGAAGTGTAGTGGCCGCTGCAATTTATTACAACCCTGTTAGGAACATTTATAGAGAATTAACTGACCATAATTACCTGACAGAACTACGCCACTAGATTTCAACTTTTTCAAATAAAAACAAACTTTATTGTATTTTAGAGTTAAACAAAGCACTATTAACTCAACACCGCAGTTTATCATTCCTCATGCCTGTGAACTCAGTTCAACTTTGTGCTCCCTGCCCAAGAATTCCCCTCTCCGTGGCAAGAATATTGAAGGTGCATTCACTTCTGTAGAAACCAGCCCGTGAGGTATGCCACAGCCCTCCAGAATTCACTTTATCGTTCCTCCCTGTTAGTTATTTCCTGAGGAAAGATTTTATGGGGATCCTGCCCATTGCTTTTTGGCAAAGCAACCTTCCAACCTTTATTTAACATCACACGACTGTGGAGGTTCAGCTCCTTGTTCTGGTGGCTGGCAGTTACCCAACTTGCTCCTCAGAGTTTCCAAACAATTCTGTTGACTGCTTTCGGCCTCAGGGTTCTGGGGTGGACCACTGTAGATAATCCAGGGAACAAATAGCGGTTTTATTATACAGGGCAGATGCAAGAATATCAAATTTCAAAGAGCAGCAATTAAAGATTATCAGTCGGGCTCGCAATGCAGCCCATTTACGCCTGCTAGAAATTACATGTATTCATATGGAGGGACCTGTCCTCTACAGGCAAAAGGAACATGTCCAGGCACTGCCTTTTTTAATTAAATGGAAGCATGGGAAGGGGGGGTCAATAGTTCCCTGGCGCACCCACCATGGCAATACCTCAACCAATCAAAATCGATATGCTGACCAATCAGCACCCTTTTTTTCGTGGAGTATAAATTTTTACTCCCTTTGAAATTTGGCATTCTTGTGCCTGTCCTGATGAGTGCAAGATGAAAAGCTTCGACAGCACGCCTCTGTTTTTGCAGCGGTATTCAAATCCAGAGGGAAAATGTGGGTTCAAATGCCCACCATGACTGTCTGAGAATTCTAAGCTAGTGTTTGTTTTTTAAAAGCTTGATCAATAAAAAGTAGCTCCCGGTAAAAGTGACCCCAAAGCCTGTCAAATTGTCAGAAAAATCCAACGACCGAGCTCATGTCTATTATGGAAGGGGGTGGCACGGCGGCACAGTGGTTAGCACCGCTGCCTCACAGCGCCAGGGACCCGGGTTCGATTCCCGACTTGGGTCACTCTCTGTGCAGAGTCTGCACGTTCTCCCCGTGTCTGCGTGGGTTTCCTCCGGGTACTCCGGTTTCCTCCTACAGTCCCGAAAGACGTGCTGGTTAGGGTGCATTGGCCGTGCTAAATTCTCCCTCAGTGTTACCCGAACAGGCGCTGGAGTGTGGCAACTAGGGGATTTTCACAGTAACTTCATTGCAGTGTTCATGTCAGCCTACTTGTGACGAATAAATAAACTTTAAACTTGCTGTCTTTACCAGCCTGTCCTCCTGGTGATTCCAGTCCCAATGAGGCTGACAGCTGAACGTTCTCTGAATTAACTTGGCAAGTCCCACACAAAACTGCCCTATTCATGGCAACTAAATGCCAGCGATGCCCGCTCCTCCAGAATGATTATTGTTTTACTGTCCCTTATAAACAATGAACAGGTGTAAAGTAAATTTAAAAGTAAAGTTTATTTATTAGTGTCGCAAGTAAGACTTACATTGACACCGCAATGAAGTTACTGTGAAATTCCCCTAGTTGCCACACTCCGGCGCCTGTTCGTGTACGCTGGGGGAGAATTTAGCACGGCCAATGCATCTAACCAGCATGTCTTTCTGACTGTGGGAGGAAACCGGAGAAACCCCGGAGGAAACCCACGCAGACACGGGGAGAACGTGCAGACTCCACACAGACAGTGACCCGAGCCATAATTAACTGAAGTGGAATTGCACGGTGCTGTTTCTTATTAGCCGAATATTCAAGAGTGGGGCCATTGTTTGTCTTCGGTACTTCGGAGATTTGTCACGGTGACTGTCTGAAGAATGAACTGCTGTTCTCTGTGATCAGGCGACGCAGCCGGGGGAGCCGAGAAGAAGCCAAACGTGGAGGTGTCGCTGGGGAAGGAGGAGGTCAGGCAGTACCTGCGGAGCGGGACGCTGGGCAAGCTGACCGTGCCGGTGCTCAAGGAGGTCTGTAAACAGTACGGGCTGAGGGGCAGCAAGAAGCAGGAGCTGATCGACGCCATCACCGGTCACTTCGCTGAGAACTGACCGCGGTGGAATTCAGGCCATGGCCTGGGGGGGAGCGGGGGGAGGGCGGGGGGGTGGGGTGCGGGTCGTGTACGAGCAGCGGAGACTGTCGGGTTTAGCTGGGGAAAAGACCCAACTGGCCTTCCCAACTGAATCAAAACATCACAGGAACCTTCAAACTGTGACCCCACCGCCCCCAACCCGCCCACCCCCCCTTCAGGGCAGAAAGAGGCCATTCCGCCCATCGAGTCTGCACCGACAACAATCCCACCCAGGTCCTATCCCCATAACCCCACATATTTACCCTGCTAGTCCCCCTGACACTAAGGGGCAATTTAGCACGGCCAATCCACCTACCCCATGCATCTTTGGAGTGTGGGAGGAAACCGGAGCACCCGGAGGAAGCCCACGCAGACACGGGGAGAATGTGCAAACTCCACACAGACAATGACCCAAGCCAGGAATCAAACTCAGGTCCCTGGCGTTGTGAGGCAGCAGTGCCAACCACTGTGCCATCCTGGCATTTATCTAGCATATCTGAGGGAGGGGGTGATTCTCTCCAGGCTCAGCCAGTATTAATTTATTGCACTCTCACTGTGGGACTGGAGTCTGCTGACAGAACCCTGCTCCAGGGTTGGTGCACATTAGGCTGGCACTGCAGGGCGATACCAGGCGGATGCTGCATTGTCAATGGTGCCATTCCCCCAATGGAACATCAATTCTGACCATTGTCTGGTTTCAGGGCAGCATCGAGATCTATGATTCAAACACAGTCACCCAGTGGCACACTGGTTGGCACTGCTGCCCCACAGCGCCAGGGACCCGGGTTCGATTCCCGACTTGGGTCACTCTCTGTGCAGAGTCTGCACGTTCTCCCCGTGTCTGCGTGGGTTGCCTCCGGGTACTCCGGTTTCCTCCTACAGTCCCGAAAGACGTGCTGGTTAGGGTGCATTGGCCGTGCTAAATTCTCCCTCAGTGTTACCCGAACAGGCGCTGGAGTGTGGCGACTAGGGGATTTTCACAGTAACTTCATTGCAGTGTTAATGTCAGCCTACTTGTGACTAATAAATAAACTTTAAACTTGCTGTCTTTACCAGCCTGTCCTCCTGGTGATTCCAGTCCCAATGAGGCTGACAGCTGAACGTTCTCTGAATTAACTTGGCAAGTCCCACACAAAACTGCCCTATTCATGGCAACTAAAGAAGGGCAATAAATGCCAGCGATGCCCGCTCCTCCAGAATGATCATTGTTTTACTGTCCCTTATAGAACATAGAACAGTACAGCACAGAACAGGCCCTTCGGCCCATGATGTTGTGCCGAGCTTTATCTGAAACCAAGATCAAGCTATCCCACTCCCTATCATCCTGGTGTGCTCCATGTGCCTATCCAATAACCGCTTAAATGTTCCTAAAGTGTCCGACTCTACTATCACTGCAGGCAGTCCATTCCACACCCCAACCACTCTCTGAGTAAAGAACCTACCTCGGACATCCTTCCTATATCTCCCACCATGAACCCTATAGTTATGCCCCCTTATAATAGCTCCATCCACCCGAGGAAATAGTCTTTGAACGTTCACTCTATCTATCCCCTTCATCATGTTATAAACCTCTATTAAGTCTCCCCTCAGCCTCCTCCGCTCCAGAGAGAACAGCCCTAGCTCCCTCAACCTTTCCTCATAAGACCTACCCTCCAAACCAGGCAGCATCCTGGTAAATCTCCTCTGCACTCTTTCCAGCGCTTCCACATCCTTCTTATAGTGAGGTGACCAGAACTGCACACAATATTCCAAATGTAATTCCAAATTATAAACAATGAACAGGTGTAAAGTAAATTTAAAAGTAAAGTTTATTTATTAGTGTCGCAAGTAAGACTTACATTAACACTGCAATGAAGTTACTGTGAAAATCCCCTAGTTGCCACACTCCGGCGCCTGTTCGGGTAACACTGAGGGGGAATTTAGCACGGCCAATGCATCCTAACCAGCACATCTTTCGGACTGTGGGTGGAAACCGGAGCACCCGGAGGAAACCCACGCAGACACGGGGAGAACATGCAGACTCCACACAGACAGTGACCCGAGCCATAATTAACTGAAGTGGAATTGCACGGTGCTGTTTCTTATTAGCCGAATATTCAAGAGTGGGGCCATTGTTTGTCTTCGGTACTTCGGAGATTTGTCACGGTGACTGTCTGAAGAATGAACTGCTGTTCTCTGTGATCAGGCGACGCAGCCGGGGGAGCCGAGAAGAGGCCAAACGTGGAGGTGTCGCTGGGGAAGGAGGAGGTCAGGCAGTACCTGCGGAGCGGGACGCTGGGCAAGCTGACCGTGCCGGTGCTCAAGGAGGTCTGTAAACAGTACGGGCTGAGGGGCAGCAAGAAGCAGGAGCTGATCGACGCCATCACCGGTCACTTCGCTGAGAACTGACCGCGGTGGAATTCAGGCCATGGCCTGGGGGGGAGCGGGGGGGGGGGGGGGGGGGGGGGGGTGGGGGGGGCTGCGGGTCGTGTACGAGCAGCGGAGACTGCCGGGTTTAGCTGGGGAAAAGACCCAACTGGCCTTCCCAACTGAATCAAAACATCACAGGAACCTTCAAACTGTGACTCCACCGCCCCCAACCACCCCCCCTCCCACCCCGCCCCCAACATCCCCCCCCCCCAACCCCCACCCCCACCGCAGCGAGCAGCCAGTATCCAAATCAGCTCTGATCCAAATATAACAGAACCAGGACTTGCTCTGACTCCATGATTCCGACCATCTGCGTAATGAGGAGAGCCCAGACTCTCCTTCCGAGGCCTCCAGGATATACAGGCCACCTCGCTGACAAGGAACTCAGAAATCTGCCCCCGGGATATTTTTGTACCTGTTGAATTTGTCACAAGTTTATTTTATACTTTGTGTTTTACAGGCCACCTGTAACCTACTCACCTCCAACAAAACCCAGTCCTGGGAAAGTCACTGCCACGTCTGAATATTATTTTCCTCCCTGTTATTTTTACCGGGGGGTTGGTGAGGAAGCCCCGGACTTGGTTATGGCAGAAAGGTACCTGTTAACAACCAGCTGGCACCGCCCAAGGGTAGTATACTGACCCTTGGCTGCGCTCTTTACACTTGTAGTTCTAGTGAGTGGAGAGAGAAATAGGCAGCACGGAGCTGCAAAGGTTAACCTAAACATGCAAGATCCATGTGCGGGCTGGGTGGATTGGCCATACTAAATAGCGCCTTAGTGTCAGGGGGATTAGCAGGGTAAATATGTGGGGTAACGGGGATAGGGCTTGGGTGGGATTGTAGTCAGTGCAGACTCGATGGGCCGAATGGCCTCTTTCTGCCCTGAAGGGATTCTATGATTTTTTTTAACAACGGTACAAAGTAATAACGAGGTTTTGGGACCTCGCTTTGATGGGAACAGTTACCGTATCAGATCAATAATCTCTCGCTGGAAACAGAGGCAGGCCATTCAGCCCCTCGAGCCTGTTCTGGGTGAAGGCAGTTAGGGTTGCTCTGAGGTGAAAAGTTCAAATCAAATACAAACCATCTCTTCTCGCATTTCCCTCGCACGCTAACCAACCTCCAATCCTGATTTTGGCTGTCTGTATTTTTATATAAGTGACAAGATTAAAGAGTTTACTGGGGATGATTTTTTGGGGGTACTTCCTGCCTGTTTTGTTGCCGCTCCTGTGTGTTTTTCTTCTCGAAACTCTATGGCTGGAATTTTCCCGTTCCGCCCGGCACGGGAATCGGAGCGGGCGAGGGGCGGAACGCGAAAAGGTGCGTTGACCTCGGGTGGGATTTTACGGTTTCAGGACGAGTGAGTCTGTAAAATCCCGCCCTTTCTTATTTACTTCCTCTCTCGGACCTCAGAGTCCTGAGATTCCACATCACCATCTCCAGACCACCACCATTGCTCACTCAGTGTTTAATTGAACCATACTCTAAACATTTTTTTGTAGCTTCCCCAGAGCTCCATCATAGTTGCCTTGAGTCCCACAGCATCACTCTCAGAGCCCCATCGCAGCTGCTTCACAGCATCACTGCAACTCCCTCGCAGCACCCCTGCAGCTCCCTCGCAGCACCCCTGCAGCTCCCTCACGGCACCGCCTGCAGCTTCCTCGCAGCACCGCCTGCAGCTCCCTCGCAGCACCGCCTGCAGCCTTCTCGCAGCACCGACTGCAGCTCCCTCGCAGCACCACTGCAGCTTCCTCACAGCAACACTGCAGCTCCCTCACAGCACCACTGCAGCTCCCTCAGCACCACTGCAGCTCCCTCGCAGCACCTCTGCAGCTCCATGTCAGCACCACTGCAGCTCCCTCTCAGCACCACTGCAGCTCCCTCTCAGCACCACTGCAGCTCCCTCATGGCACTGCCTGCAGCTGATTCACAGCACCACTGCAGCTCCCTCGCAGCACATCTGCAGCTCCCTCACGGCACCACCTGCAGCTCCCTCGCAGCACCCCTGCAGCTCCCTCACGGCACCACCTGCAGCTCCCTCGCAGCACCTCTGCAGCTCCCTCACGGCACCACCTGCAGCTCCCTCGCAGCACCTCTGCAGCTTCCTCCTTCTAGTTCCATAGTAATGATGTTCACCTCCTATATTGAGGAAAGACATGCAGCCGCTGGTGATTATACCCGAGCAACGAGTCTGGCTCCCAGGAGGAAATCTTCCATTGATATGTTTCTAAGATAACTGTTTAAAGAAGCGGTTGTGTACGGGTCAGGACTTCATAATATCGAGAAGTTAAAATAATTCACTGTTTTGTTGAAGTAAAATATTTGAGAATCTGTTTCTGTTTTTCTGATACGGCTATTGTTGGGAAATTGGGATTTACCCAGCGGCAGCTGGATTCAGTGTCACGACAGTGAGGGGCAAACTCCGCCCAGTGTGATTCTGAAGCTCCATTATCACGAGAATCATAGAATCCCTACAGTGCAGAAGGCCATTCGGCCCATCGAGTCTGCACCGACAACAATCCCACCCAGGTCCTATCCCCGTAACCCCACATATTTACCCTGCTAGTCCCCCTGACACTAAGGGCAATTTAGCACGGCCAATCCACCTACCCCATACATCTTTGGAGTGTGGGAGGAAACCGGAGCACCCGGAGGAAGCCCACGCAGACACGGGGAGAATGTGCAAACTCCACACAGACAGTGACCCAAGCCGGGAATCGAACTCGGGTCCCTGGCGCTGTGAGGCAGCAGTGCCAACCACCATGCCATCGTGGCATTTATCTGGCATATCTGAGGGAGGGGGTGATTCTCTCCAGGCTCAGCCAGTATTAATTTATCGCACTCTCACTTTGGGACTGGAGTCTGCTGACAGAACCCTGCTCCAGGGTTTGGGCACATTAGGCTGGCACTGCAGGGCGATACCAAGGGGTATGCTGCATTGTCAATGGTGCCATTCCCCCAGTGGAACATCAATTCTGACCATTGTCTGGTTTCAGGGCAGCATCGAGATCTATGATTCAAACACAGTCACCCAGTGGCACACTGGTTGGCACTGCTGCCCCACAGCGCCAGGGACCCGGGTTCAATTCCCAGCCAGGGTTACTGTGTGGAGTTTGCACATTCTCACCATGTCTGCATGGGTTTCCTCCCACAGTCCAAAGGTCTGCGTGTTAGGTGGATTGGCCATGCTAAATTGTCCCTTAGTTCAGGGGGATTGGCTAGGGTAAATACATGGGGTTATGGGGATAGGGCCTGGATGGGATTGTGGTTGACTCAATGGGCCAAATGGCCTCCTTCTGCATTGTAGGGTTTCTATGATTCATACCCACTGCTGTAAGGAACTTTGAGTGCGACAAAGATGTTAACAGCAAGGAAAAATTGTAGAAAAATGGAGATTTATTAAGCATCAAGGATGTTAAATAAGATGGGCAGTAATTGACACAGGTTTATGTGCCCCTGTTTTAGCTTTGGACAACAGCACACACAAAAACCTGGACTGCTTTTCATGGAGTCGTAGAATCCCTACAGTGCTGAGGGAGGCCATTCCGCCCCCGCCCCCGAGCTTGGACCACAGTGTTTAAACTTATACAGACGTGCTCTCTGACAACGCATAATTAATTGTCAGGCGTGATATTCTCAGTGTCCTACCCAACAGTCCGCCCTCTGCCAACTCCAAAATAAAACTGATTGGTCACTGATACATCTGTGCACAAAATAACGACCATATTCATTTTTATTTATTGATGGGATGTGGGTGTCGCTGGCTAGACTAGCATTTATTGCCCATCCCTAGTTGCCCTTGAGAAGGTGGTGGTGAGCTGCCTTCTTGAATCGCTGCAGTCCCTGTAATGTAGGTACACCTAAAGTGCTGTTAGGGAGGGAGTTTCAGGGTTTGACCCAATGACAGTTAAGGAATGGTGATAGATGCAAGTTTGGATGGTGTGTGGTTTGAAGGGGAACTTGCAGGTGGTGATGTTCCCGGGTATCTGCTGTTATCCTAGCTGATTTTGATTTAATTTATTATTGTCACATTATTAGTATACAGTGAAAAGTATTGTTTTTTGCACGCTATACAGACAAAGCATACTGTTCATAGAGAAGGAAAGGAGAAAGTGCAGAATGTAGTGTTACAGTCATAGCTAGGGTGTAGAGAAAGATCAACTTAATGCAAGGTAGGTCCATTCAAAAGTCTGATGGCAGCAGGGAAGAAGCTGTTCTTGAGTCGGTTGGAACGTGACCTCAGACTTTTGTATCTTTTTCCCGAAGGAGAAAGGTGGAAGAGAGAATGTCTGGGGCGTGTGGAGTCCTTAATTATGCTGGCTGCTTTTCCAAGGCAGCGGGAAATGTAGACGGAGTCAATGGATGGGAGGCTGGTTTGCATGATGGACTGGGCTACATTCACAACCCTTTGTAGTTACTTGCGGTCTTGGACAGAGCAGGAGCCATACCAAGCTGTGATACAACCAGAAAGAATGCTTTCTATGGTGCATCTGTAAAGGTTGGTGAGAGTCGTAGCTGACATGCCAAATTTCCTTAGTTTTCTGAGAAAGTAGAGGCGTTGGTGGGGCTTTCTTAACTATAGTGTCGGCATGGGGGGACCAGGACAGGTTGTTGGTGATCTGGACACCTAAAAACTTGAAGCTCTCAACCCTTTCTACTTCATCCGCATTGATGTAGACAGGGGCATGTTCTCCTTTATGCTTCCTGAAGTCGATGACAACCTCCTTCGTTTTGTTGACTTTGAGGGAGAGATTATTGTTGCCGCACCAGTTCACCAGATTCTCTATCTCATTCCTGTACTCTGTCTCGTCATTGTTTGAGATCCGACCCACTATGGTGGTTTCATCAGCAAATTTGAAAATCGAGTTGGAGAGGAATTTGGCCGCACAGTCATAGGTGCATAAGGAGTATAGTAGGGGGCTGAGAACACAGTCTAGTGGGGCACCGGTGTTGAGGATGATCGTGGAGGAGGTGTTATTGCCTATCCTTACTGATTGTGGGCTGTAGGAAGTTCAGGATCCAGTCACAGAGGGAGAAGCTGAGGCCCAGACCACGGAGTTTGGAGATGAGTTTTGTGGGAATAATGGTGTTGGAGGCTGAGCTTTAGTCGATAAATAGGAGTCTGACACAGGTGTCCTTGTTATCTAGGTGTTTCAGGGTTGAGTGCAGGGCCAGGGAGATGGCGTCTGCTGTGGACCTGTTGCAGCGATAGGCAAACTGTAGTGGATCCAGTCAATGGAGTGTCAGTCAAGCGGCTTGCTTTGAGTCCTGAATGGTGACAGGCTTTGAGGAATCGGGAGCTGAGTTCATCGCCACAGCGACTGACCTGCTTTTGTAGATGCAGAACGTGGCTGGTCCAGTTAGGTTTCTAGTCATTAGTGACCCCCTCGTGATAATAATGGAGCATTCAGCAATGGTAATATTTGAATGTCAAGGGAAGCAGCTGAGATTCTCTCTCATTGGGAATGGTCACTGGTGCTGGTGATGCAAGTGTTACTGTTAGATTTGCCTCCATGTCCCTTTTCCAGTCTTGTCCATTACTTGGTGCCCCTCAGTGACACCATCTGAAGACATGATGCCAGGCTCCACAATATGCTGATGACATCCAAGTCTACCTCATCACCCCCTCTCGTAACCCCTCCATGGTGTTATCGGACTGAACAACAAAGAACAGTACAGCAAAGGAACAGGCCCTTCAGCCCTCCAAGCCTTCGCCAATCACTTTTACCGATCTAACCAACCGCTTATATCCCTCTATTCCCCATTTGTTAATGTGTCTATCAAGATAAGTTCAATAAAAAAAATCTGGAATTAAGAATCTACTGATGACCATGAAACTAGAGTCATAGAGGTTTACAGCATGGAAACAGGCCCTTCGGCCCAACTTGTCCATGCCGGGCCACACTTGGAATACTGTGTGCAATTCTGGTCACCCTATTATAGAAAGGATATTATTAAACTAGAAAGAGTGCAGAAAAGATTGACTAGGATGCTACCGGGACTTGATGGATTGAGTTATAAGGAGAGGCTGGATAGACTGGAAATTTTTTCTCTGGGGCGAAGGAGGCTGAGAGTGATCTTATTAGAGGTCTATAAAATAATGAGGGGCACAGATCAGCTAGTTAGTCAATATCTTTTCCCAAAGGTAGGGGAGTCTAAAACTAGAGGACATAGGTTTAAGGTGAGAGGGGAGAGATACAAAAGTGCCCAGAGGGGCAATTTTTTCACACAGAGGGTGGTGAGTGTCTGGAACGAGCTGCCAGAGGTAGTAGTAGTGGCAGGTACAATTTTATCTTTTAAAAAGCATTTGGACAGTTACATAAATTTTACGTTAGGAACAAAAGAGTTGTCAGGGAGAAAATCGGACCTCTCAGGGACAAAGGAGGGGAATTATGCTTAGAACCCAAGGGAATAGGGGAGATCCTAAATGAATACTTTGCATCGGTATTCACGAAGGAGAGGGGCGTGTTAACCGGGAGTGTCTCGGAGGGAGGTGTTGACCCGTTAGAGAAAATCTCCATTACGAGAGAGGAAGTGTTAGGTTTTTTAGGGAACATTAAAACTGACAAAGCCCCAGGGCCTGATGGCATCTATCCTCGACTGCTCAGGGAGACGAGACAGGAAATTGCTGGGCCTCTGACGGAAATCTTTGTCGCTTCTTTGGACACGGGTGAGGTCCCTGAGGATTGGAGGATAGCGAATGTGGTCCCGTTGTTTAAGAAGGGTAGCAGGGATAACCCAGGAAATTATAGGCCGGTGAGCTTGACGTCCGTGGTAGGGAAGTTGTTGGAGAGGATTCTTAGAGACAGGATGTATGTGCATTTAGAACGGAACAATCTCATTAGTGACAGACAGCATGGTTTTGTAAGAGGGAGGTCGTGCCTTACAAATTTGGTGGAGTTTTTTGAGGAAGTGACAAAAACGGTTGATGAAGGAAGGGCCGTGGATGTCGTCTATATGGATTTCAGTAAGGCATTTGACAAAGTCCCACATGGCAGGTTGGTTAAGAAGGTTAAGGCTCATGGGATACAAGGAGAAGTGGCTCGATGGGTGGAGAACTGGCTTGGCCATAGGAGACAGAGGGTAGTGGTCGAAGGGTCTTTTTCCGGCTGGAGGTCTGTGACCAGTGGTGTTCCGCAGGGCTCTGTACTGGGACCTCTGCTATTTGTGATATATATAAATGATTTGGAAGAAGGTGTAACTGGTGTAATCAGTAAGTTTGCGGATGACACAAAGATGGCTGGAATTGCGGATAGCGAAGAGCATTGTCGGGCAATACAGCAGGATATAGATAGGCTGGAAAATTGGGCGGAGAGGTGGCAGATGGAATTTAATCCGGATAAATGCGAAGTGATGCATTTTGGAAGAAATAATGTAGGGAGGAGTTATGCAATAAATGGCAGAGTCATCAGGAGTATAGAAACACAGAGGGACCTAGGTGTGCAAGTCCACAAATCCTTGAAGGTGGCAACACAGGTGGAGAAGGTGGTGAAGAAGGCATATGGTATGCTTGCCTTTATAGGACGGGGTATAGAGTATAAAAGCTGGAGTCTGATGATGCAGCTGTATAGAACGCTGGTTAGGCCGCATTTGGAGTACTGCGTCCAGTTCTGGTCGCCGCACTACCAGAAGGACGTGGAGGCATTGGAGAGAGTGCAGAGAAGGTTTACCAGGATGTTGCCTGGTATGGAGGGTCTTAGCTATGAGGAGAGATTGGGTAGACTGGGGTTGTTCTCCTTGGAAAGACGGAGAATGAGGGGAGATCTAATAGAGGTATACAAGATTATGAAGGGTATAGATAGGGTGAACAGTGGGAAGCTTTTTCCCAGGTCGGAGGTGACGATCACGAGGGGTCACGGGCTCAAGCTGAGAGGGGCGAAGTATAACTCAGACATCAGAGGGACGTTTTTTACACAGAGGGTGGTGGGGGCCTGGAATGCGCTGCCAAGTAGGGTGGTGGAGGCAGGCACGCTGACACCGTTTAAGACTTACCTGGATAGTCACATGAGCAGCCTGGGAATGGAGGGATACAAACGATTGGTCTAGTTGGACCAAGGAGCGGCACAGGCTTGGAGGGCCGAAGGCCTGTTTCCTGTGCTGTACTGTTCTTTGTTCTTTGTTCTTTGAAGGGGGGGAGGTTTAACACAGATATCAGAAGGACATATTTCACACAGAGGGTCGTGGGGGCCTGGAATGTGTTGCCGGGCAAGGTGGTGGAGGCGGACACACTGGGAACGTTTAAGACTTATCTAGACAGCTATATGACCGGAGTGGGAATGGAGGGATACAAAAGAGTGGTCTAGTTTGGACCAGGGAGCGGCGCGGGCTAATTGTTCCTTGTTTCTCGTTTCAAGGCTTCATTCTCTGATCATCTTGCTGGTGCCAGTACAGAGCGAGACTGCGGATAGTTGGGAACCTGTCTCGGGGGCAGGGAATTCATATGGTGTTCATGGAAGTGGAAATGACTAGGGTTGGGAAGCATTTTCCGATCAGGGCCATTGTGATCTGCTGGACTCGTTTCGATCGCCTCAGGGGGTCGGGGAGGAATTTCCCAGATTTTTTTTTTCCCCATATTGGCCCTGGGGTTTTTCACTCTGGGTTTTCGCCTCTCCCTGGGGATCACATGGTCTGGAATAGGGGGGTGGGGGTGAGTTAATAGGTTGTAATGAACAAAGCATCGTAGCTGTGAGGGACAGCTCGGTGGATAGGATATTGGTATGTAGATAGGCTGGAAAATTGGGCGGGGATCCTGGATTCAGGATTCAATCCTGGACCGGGGAGCGGCGCGGGCTTGGAGGGCCGAAGGGCCTGTTCCTGTGCTGTATTGTTCTTTGTTCTTTGTTCTTTATAGGTACGATGGGTATAGAGGGATATGGGCCAAATGCAGGCAATTGGGATTAGCTTAGGGTTTTTTTTAAAAAAAGGGCAGCATGGACAAATTGGGCCGAAGGGCCTGTTTCCATGCTGTAAACCTCTATGACTCTAGTCCCAATTGCTTGCATTTGGCCCATATCCCTCGATACCCATCTTACCCATGTAACTGTCTAAATGCTTATTAAAAGACAAAATTGTACCCACATCTACTACTATCTCTGGCAGCTTGTTCCAGACACTCACCACCCTCTGTGAAAAAATTGCCCCTCTGGACACTTTTGTATCTCTCCCCTCTCACCTTAAACCAGTGGTTCCCAAACGTTTTTCACTGGGCCGCATTTTCGGAATAAAAATTTGCTCGCGCCACACAGAATTTGTTATTGATAAGAAATACATCCAAAAACAAAAAAAAAACAACTCCGAGCAGTGCTTGATTCATAACATAGAACACAACTACTTTATAATATGATCATGGGACATCCAGAAAGTATAAAACAATGCTTGTTTAAACCATGTTTAACTGTTTCTTTGATTGTCCTTGAATCTTCCCACCACTCTTGCCATCCTCTCTCGCCACACCCTTTGGGAACCACTGCTTAAACCTATGCCCTATAGTTTTAGACCCCCCTACCTTTGGGAAAAGATATTGACTATCTAGCTGATCTGTGCCCCTCATTATTTTATAGACCTCTATAAGATCACACCTAAGTCACCTACGCTCCAGAGGAGAAAGTCCCAGTCGATCCAGCCTCTCCTTGTAACTCGCCAATTGTTGGAAAAACCCATCTGGTTCACTAATGTCCCTTTAGGGAAGGAAATCTGTCGCCCTTACCCGGTCTGGCCTACATGTGACTCCAGAGCCGCAGCTGGGGACGGGCAATAAATGCTGGCAGCCAGTGACACCCGGGTCCCACAAATTAATGAAAAAAAAAGCACAACCTTGTGTGATTTATTTTGTTGTGATGTGTTGGTACAAAGGCCCCAAATAAGCCCCAGTGTCAGGGTTGAAAAGGGCTCCCTCCAATCCTTTATTATTGTCACAAGTAGGCTTACATTAATACTGCAATGGAGTTACTGTGAAAATCCCCTAGTCGCCACACTCCGGTGCCTGTTCGGGTACACTGAGGGAGAATTTAGCACGGCCAATGCACCCTAACCAGCATGTCTTTCGGTCTGTGGGAGGAAACCGGAGCACCCAGACGAAACACACACAGACACGGGGAGAATGTGCAAACTCCACACAGACAGTGGCCCAAGCCGGGAATCGAACCCGGGTCCCGGGTGCTGTGAGGTAGCAGTGCTAACCACTGTGCCACTGTGCCGCCCCCAAAAATAAGCCAAATTTCAAAAGTCAATCCCCTCATGGTCTGTATCATCCTGGGGAATTGCCCTGGACTAACGCCATAACCTGGTGTTCTGTCTGTGGGAGGGTGCCTGGAACTGAACTCCATGAGGTGTGGCCAGCGTTCTGTGTGAGCGCTGTCGTAATTCCGTGCCCCGGATGGCGCACTCCAAATCCATGAACTTGACCCTGACAACCGCGGATACACACCTCACCATGGTTCAGTTACTGCTCCTGCTAAACATTAGGCTGTATGATTGACTGAAGAATTAAATCCTTTTACAGGAGTCAGTGCCTTCAAGCTGAGTCGTGCTATCGAGGCTGTCGGCGGAAACTTACGGTAATCATTTCTCTTCCCAAAACTGCACTTTGATACATTTTGAAATGACCAATTGGGTTCTGCTCCTGGTGCAGTTGCTGAATGCACCACGTGTTGTGTTGTTAAACTATAAACACGAGTGGGGTGGCTCTGGGGAGGGTGGTTAAAACTGATCTCTGTGCTGCCCATTATTCAGCCTTCACGAGGCCTCTTAAACTCCCAAGATGGTGTCAGTGACATGTGTACACTTGCAATGGAAAGAATGCAGGACACCATATTTGTAAAGGTATTAGTATCTAGGGGCAGCGAGGTGGCACAGTGGTTAGCCCTGCCACCTCACAGTGCCAGGGACCCGGGTTCAATTCCCAGCTTGGGTCACTATCTGTGTGGAGTCTGCACGTTCTCCCCGTGACTGTGTGGGTTTCCTCCGGGTGCTCTGGTTTCCTCTCACAGTCCAAAAGATGTACTAGTTAGGGTGCATTGGCCGTGCTAAATTCTCCCTCAGGTAAAGAAGTTAAAATATTGAGAGATATGGGAGCTAGTCTGTCTCCAATAGTAAGAGATGAAAATATTTGCACTCCTGAAATATTGCCCGAGAGAGTGGTAATCTGTGGAATAAATGGAGAGAGGAGTATGTCCCCTGTGTAAGATAAGGCTAGAAAGTCCAATCAAGACTGGGTAAGTGATAGTGGGAGTGATGGAAAACTTGGCTATTCCAGGAATACAGTTTATCCTTGGAAATGATATCGCTGGTTCACAGGAGGGACTGATGCTCATTGTAGTGGAAAAGCCAAAAGAAAACCAGGGAACTGAGGAGTTAAAAGAAAAATACCCTGGAATTTTTCCAGATCGTGTGGTGACAAGATCCCACAGCCATTAGTTAAAACTGGAGTGGGAGAACAAAAGAGGAAGATGAAGGAATTGAGGTCCAGCTAGCTGACACTCTGATGAGATGGTAAAGGAAAGACCTAAGCAGGTAGAGGATCAGGCAGAGGTGTCTAGCTCTAAAAGATTAATGGAGTTATAACAAAAAAATGAGGTGATAAAAATGAGGCTCATAAAGCCGACTCAGAAAAGGAATCAGAGTGTATTCTAGAATGCTATTACCTTAATAGTAAAATCTTAAGGTGAAAATAGAGACCTTGGCAAGTTAGTGCAGATGAGAAATAGGCAGAAGTTCACCAGATTGTGTTGCTGGTAGAATACAGACAGGAAGTATTGCGGGTAGCACAAGAGTTATCCGTAGGAGGTCATCTAGGGGTGAGGAAGACTCAGGCTAAGATACAGAAGCATTTCTATTGGTCTGGACTACATAAAGATGTGATTGAATCTTGCCGTACCTGTCATACGTATCAGATGGTAGGAAAACCACAGGCAGTGATAAAACCAGCACCTTTGATGCCACTTCTCGCATTTGAAGAACCTTTTACACGGGTTATCATTGATTGTTTAGGTCCCCTCTCTAAAACCAGAAGTGGGAACCAGTATTTTTTTAACCGTAATGAATGTGTCTACCAGGTTTCCAGACGCAATTCCATTATGGAATGTCAAGGCAAAAAAGGTTGTGGGGGATTTGCTTGCTTTCTTTACCCGTTATGGATTTCCCAGGGAGATTCAGTCAAACGAAGGGTCCAATTTTACTGCTAAATTATTTAAGAGAGGCAAGGACTGATTAGGGACAGTCAGCATGGCTTTGTGAGTGGAAAATCATGTCTCACAGATTTGATTGAGTGTTTTTGAAGGGGTAACCAGGAAGGTCGATGAGGGCAGTGCAGTTGATGTAGTCTACATGGACTTTAGCAAGGCCTTTGACAAGGTATCGCACGGTAGGTTGTTGCATAAGGTTAAATCTCACGGGATCCAGGGTGAGGTAGCTAAATGGATACAAAATTGGCTTGATGACAGAAGCGAGAGGGTGGTTGTCGAGGGTTGTTTTTCAAACTGGAGACCTGTGACCAGCGGTGTGCCTCAGGGATCGGTGTTGGGTCCACTGTTATTTGTCATTAATAAACGTGGGCAATTGGGATTAGCTTAGGGGTTTAAAATAGCATTAATTCAAAAACTCTGCTTCCACCACCATTTCAAGAGAGACTTCCAAAGACACTGAACCCCCAGAGAGAAAATGTTTCACCTTTTCTCCATTTTAAACGGGTGACCACTTACTTTTTAACAGTGAGTCTCTAGTTCTACGTTCTCCCACAAGAGGAAACATCCTCTCCACATCCACCCTGTCAACACCCCCTCAGGATCTTATCTGTTTCAATCAAGTCGCCTCTTATTCTTCGAAACTCCAGCGGATACAAGGTTCACCTCTCCAAACCTTGCTCAAAACACCACCCACCCATTCCTGGTATTAGTCCAGTAAACATTCTCCGAACTGTTTCCAATGCATTTACATCCTTCCTTAAATAAATAAACAAGAGGAAACATTCTCCCACTATCAAAAACTTTTCATAATTTTAAAGATCCTATTAGTGATGGTATGGATCATCGCTTATCCCGCCACCAGCGTCACAGATTGTTGGTTCGTTTATCTCATTGCCATTTATGGGAGCTTGCTGTGCACATGACACGTTCCTCCCTGTTTCAGAACAGTGAGCATGCCTTCCCTGGCTGTGAGGTTGGTAGGGACGGCCTGAGGTCCTCAGTAATCAGGAGTTATGTTGAGCCGAGAGTGAGACTGCGGGCGGCAATGCAACTGAATACCAGGAGATGGCAAAGGCGGACAAGGCTAGTTTGAGGATGGAATTGCAAGGCCAGGAGCTGGGGGGAGATACAATCCTGACAGTAAAATGCTTCAGCGGAACTGAAGAAAGAAAGAGGACCTTTTAACTGTTAACATATTTGCTCACTTAACTCTCCATTTCTGATATAATCTCTCTCTAACCCACTTTGAATCATAGAATCCCTACAGTGCAGAAGGCGGCCATTCATCCCATCGAGTCTTCACTGACAACAATCCCACCCAAGCCCTATCCCCGTAACCCCATGCATTTACCCTAGCTAATCCCCCTGACACTAAGGGTCAATTTAGCATGCTTAATCCACCTTACTTGCACTTCTTTGGAGTGTGGGAGGAAACCGGAGCATCCGGAGGAAACCCATGCCGACATGGGGAGAACGTGCAAACTCCACACAGACAGTGTCCCAAGGCCAGAATTGAACCCGGGTCTCTGGAACTATGAGGCAGCAGTGCTAACCACTGTGCCACCATGCCGCCCTTCGGTACGCTGAGGTTGGGAGTGTGTTAATCTTATTTGAATGGCAGCTTCAGTGCAGCTTGTCTTTCATTCTCAATAAACACATGTACCATTTCCTGGAATCCTTTGCAGTGTAATTAAGAATGTGCATTTTGTTGCGTTAAATCCTGTTTCCATTTGTTCATTCTGCTCCAGATAGTTTTGAGTGCAGTTGCTAACTGTGGTGATTAACACTCAGTAAGCTTGCAATTATTGGTGCTGGGGAAATGGGAAACTTTCCCCGTTTCAAATACCCAGAGTACTGACTGGGGGGAATGGAGGGGCAATCTCACTCACTCGATTTGGGGGTGCTTCAGGGGGCTCACACTCTTAACTCCATTTCGGTCGGCTGTGGTTTCAGTCCCACTCCAGAGGCTTGGGTGCAAAAGGCGAGATTGGAGCTGCTGCATCTTGGACGAGACAGTAAAGGGAGGCCATGTATCTGCCCTCTCAGGTGGCATTCTCTTTGGAAGAGTCATCCGGGGGACTTCCAGCCAAGCCCTGAACCAACATCGCTAAAACCTGGTCATCTGCTGGCTGTTTTGTGGGATCTTGCCATGCCCAAATGAGTGACTGTCTTCCCTACATTATAATAGTGGCTACACTTCAAAGGTACGTTGCTGATGGTGGGTGTCCTGATGTTATGAAAGGTGTTGTGTAAAGATACACCTTACAGTGTTATTCCAACCCTGTCTTGGGTCAGGGAGAAGCGAGGTGAAGATGTTCTAAAGATATTGATGACCCACCATTCTTCCCCACTGAGATATTCAATCAGGCGGCACGGCAGCACAGTGGTTAGCACTGCTGCCTCACAGTGCCAGGGACCCGAGTTCGATTCTCGGCTTGGGTGACTGTCTGTGTGGAGTCTGCATGTTCTCCCCGTGTCTGCGTGGGTTTCCTCCGGGTGCTCTGGTTTTCTCCCACATCTGAAAGACGTGCTGCTTCGGTGCATTGGCCGTGCTAAATTCTCCCTCAGTGTACCCGAACGGGTGCCAGAGTGTGGTGACTCGGGGATTTTCACAGTAACTTCATTGCAGTGTTAATGTAAGCACGCTTGTGACACTAATAAATAAACATTAAACAGATTTTAGGACAACAGACCGATGCTCTTTCTCTCCTCTTAGAGGTGCTGACCTGTGCTCCGGTCACAAGTGTTGGCAACAATTGGTTCCTTGCTGAAAGTGTGGTTTTTATGAGTGAGGTCAGACAGCGGGCCCTATTTTACCATTTTGATTCTCAGTGCTGGACGGGGGGGGACTTGAAACTGGGAGTGTTTCAGATCTGACTTTTAGACCCATTCTCAGGCGCCTCCATACACACTCTGCCTGCAAAAATATCAGTGATTCCGAATTGCGCTGTAGAAGTCTGTGGGTGGGGCTCAATGCGCCTGAAACCCTGCAACTCCGATCAGTGCTTCCAACTGCGCATGCGCAGTAAAAAAAACGTGATAGAATGCCCCTCCCCACCACACCCCTCCTGGGCCGGATAATGCCTCCCCTGGCGGTCCTAATCGTGGCCATTTTCGGGCCTTGGTAAAGGGGGAACCGGCACAAAGGCAGGCGTGGTTTGCGCTACTTGCCTCACGCCTGACTTTCCCAAGTTTTCGCAACGGGCGAAAACGGGCGCAACGCGATGGTAGAATCGGGCCCAGCATGTATTGCCAGGCAATTTGACTGTGAGAGGTATCGCAGTCTGGCCCTGTGCATACCAAACACACACTCTCGCTGTTAGTTAGAGACTGCTGGCTGATTTTATTTACTGCTCCCTGAGCCAGAGGTTCCTGAGGGTAGATGTGTGTAACTGAGCGAATCAGAATCGTCACGACACAGAAAGGGACCATTGAGTTAGTGCCAGCTCTCTGTCGAACAATCCAGTCAGTCCCACTCCCCCGCTCTATCCCCGTCTCCCCACAAGTTTATCTTCCCCCAAGTGCCCATCCAATTTCCTTTTGAAATCTTTCATTATATCTGATTTCACCCCGTTCCTCATTTTACTCCCTGCACACCTTGCCCGAAACCTCATCTCTGTCTCCTTCAGTCCTTGTACCCTCAGCTAACGGCAATAGCTTTTCTTTGTCCACTTGATCTAAACCTTGTACACCCTTGGCAAATCTCCTCTCAATCTCCTTCACTCCAACGAGAACAACCCCAACTTCTCCAACCTAACCCTGTAGCTAAAATCCTCCCCATCCCTGGCACCATTCTGATAAATCTCCCTCTTCACTGTCACAAGGACCCTCACACCCTTCCTAAAGCGACCAGAACTCAGTGCAGTCTTCTAATTGGTGCTTAACCCAAGCTTTATACAGGTTCAGCATAACTTCCCTACTTTTGTCCTCAGTGCCTCGAATAATGAAGCCCAAGATGCTTTGCGAACCGCTCTCAATCTGTCCAGCCACCTTGAAAGATGCACATGAACCCACAAGTGTCTCTGTCCCTGCTCACTCTCCGGATTTCTGCCATTAAGGAATATCCAAAAAATCTCTTCTTTCCAATACAACTTCTATTTGTTCCTTCCACCTTCCTCCCTGGTTCTGTATGTGCTTAAAAACAGTTCATCATCAACAACTTCTTGTTCTATATATAGAATTACATCAAATGTACGAGATCCTGTGGCACAGTGGGTTGGTGTCCCTGCCTCTGATCCAGAAGCTCCGGGTTCGAGTCCCACCCCAGGACTTGATGTCCAAGGAAGGTGAGTTCATAATGCGGCCAAACAGGTTGAGAATCAGCCTGCAAAATCCTTCCAAACGCACGCCAATGTCAGGTGGTGAGAGTGGGAGAGATTCCTGGTCAGACATGTGATGGAAAGAATGTTGGAGCCTCGACCGTCACTGACCATAGCTCCAGACTACAACACGCATGGAAAAGTGCAGGTTACCAAGGCAACTCGGACTCTCTGAGTGAACTGTAACATGAAGTCTACAGCCATTCAGCCAAACGAGGTTGTGCTAGTTTGTAAGTTCCACACAAGTTACTGCCCACTCTGCTTCCTCTCCGCTTCTCAACGTACCCTTTCTCTCTCAGGTGGTTTATCCAGCTTCCCTGTTTTAAATGAATTTATGGAAGGCTCCTGATCTGGAACATTGGGCCGGAAATTCATCGTGCAGGCGAGAATTGGGAGTTGAGTATTTTCTCTCCATCCCTGTAGTGCCCCTCCGCGGGATATCCATCTGCCTGAGACAGAAATGGAGGTAGTGGATGCTAAGGTGGCATTCACAGAGACATTAGCCCAGTTCTGAAGACCATTGTAAAGCAGCCCCCCCCCCTCACCCCTCTCACCACCCTGCACCACCTTGAGTGCCCTCACCCACACACTCAGTGATCACTTTACATACATACAGTCATAGAGACATAGAGTTTTACTGCACAGAAATAGGCCCTTTGGCTCATTGTTTCCACGCTGGCCATCAAACACTTATCTATTCTAATCCTATTTTCCAGCACTTGATTTGTAGCCTTGCATTCTATGGTGTTTCGTGTGCTCATCTAAATGCTTCTTCTGAGGGTTCCTGCCTTTACCACCCTTTCAGGCAGTCAGCTCTAAATTCCCACCAGCCTCTGGGTGAAAAAGCTTTTCCTCACATCTCTTTTAAACAACCTGCCCCTTAACTTAAATCTATGCCCTGGTTATTGATGATGTGGAGATGCCGGCGTTGGACTGGGGTAAACACAGTAAGGAGTCTAACAACACCAGGTTAAAGTCCAACAGGTTTATTTGGTAGCAAACGCCACTAGCTTTCGGAGCGCTGCTCCTTCGTCAGGTGAGTGGGAGATCTCCTCACAAACAGGGCATATAAAGACTCAAGCTCAATTTACAGAATAATGGTTGGAATGTGAGTCTTTACAGGTAATCTTAAAGGTACAGACATTGTGAGTGGAGAGAGCGTTAAGCACAGGTTAAAGAGATGTGTATTGTCTCCAGACAGGACAGTTAGTGAGATTTTGCAAGTCATGGGGGTTACAGGTAGTGTGACATGAACCCAGGATCCCGGTTGAGGTCGTCCTCATGTGTGTGGAACGTGGCTATCACTCTCTGCTCAGCGACTCTGCGTTGTCGTGAAGGCCATCTTGGAGAGCGCTTACCCGAAGATCAGAGGCTGAATGCCCGTGACCGCTGAAGTGTTCCCCAACAGGAAGAGAACACTCTTGCCTGGTGAAGTGGACCTCTTCACTGCACAGGACCTTCAACTGATGCTTTACACTAGATACATCGATGACATTTTCTTCCTTTAGACTCATGGTGAACAATCACTGAAACAACTATATGATGACATCAACAAGTTCCATCCCACCATCAAACTCACCATAGACTACTCTCCAGAATCGGTTGCATTCTTGGACATACGCATCTCCATCAAGGACGGTCACCTCAGCACTTCACTGTACCGCAAGGCCACAGATAACCTCACGATGCTCCACTTCTCCAGCTTCCACCCTAAACACGTTAACGAAGCCATCCCCTATGGACAAGCCCTCCGTATACACAGGATCTGCTCAGATGAGGAGGATCGCAACAGACACCTCCAGACGCTGAAAGATGCCCTCATAAGAACAGGATATGGCGCTTGACTCATCGATCGATAGTTCCAACGCGCCACAGTGAAAAATCGCACCAACCTCCTCAGAAGACAAACACGGGACACGGCAGACAAAGTACCCTTCATCGTCCAGTACTTCCCCGGAGCGGAGAAGCTATGACATCTTCTTCAGAGCCTTCAACATGTCATTGATGAAGACAAACATCTCACCAAGGCCATCCCCACACCCCTACTTCTTGCCTTCAAACAACCGCACAACCACAAACAGACCATTGTCCGCAGCAAACTACCCAGCCTTCAGGAGAACAGTGACCACGACACCACACAACCCTGCCACAGCAACCTCTGCAAGACGTGCCGGATCATCGACATGAATGCCATCATCTCACGTGAGAGCACCATCCACCAGGTACACGGTACATACTCTTGCAACTCAGCCAACGTTGTCTTCCTGATACACTGCAGGAAAGGATGTCCCGAGGCATGGTACACTGGGGAGACCATGCAGACGCTACGACAACGGATGAATGAACACCGCTCAACAATCATCAGGCAAGAGTGTTCTCTTCCTGTTGGGGAACACTTCAGCAGTCACGGGCATTCGGCCTCTGATTTCCGGGTAAGCGTTCTCCAAGGCAGCCTTCACGACATGCGACAGCGCAGAGTCTCTGAGCAGAGACTGATAGCCAAGTTCCGCACACATGAGGACGGCCTCAACCGGGATCTTGGGTTCATGTCACACTATCTGTAATCCACGACTTGCCTGGGCTTGCAAAATCTCACTAACTGTCCTGTCTGGAGACAATACACATCTCTTTAACCTGTGCTTAACCCTCTCTCCACTCACATTGTCTGTATCTTTGAGACTTGATTACCTGTAAAGACTCGCATTCCAACCATTATTTTGTAAATTGAGTTTGTGCCTTTATATGCCCTGTTTGTGAACAGAACTCCCACTCACCTGATGAAGGAGCAGCGCTCCGAAAGCTAGTGGCTTTTGCTACCAAATAAACCTGTTGGACTTTAACCTGGTGTTGTGAGACTTCTTACTGCACTCTTAAAGCGCCATATTCTCCTCTTAAAGGGACAGCTCCCTCCAGGGGAACACATTTCAATAACTGCTGCTTTAATACTAACTTATATTTCTTCTCCCATTGCTCTTCTCTGTTGTATATCATTCCAAACATTTAAAATCCAGATGTGTAATTTAAAAGAGACTTATATTGGGCACATTTCCCAACACCAAGTCTCACTTTCCACCGAGGAGGAGCCATTCGGTCCCTCGAGTCTGTTCCATCATTCAGCTAATTCATGACTGATCTGGGTCACCTACCTTGAATCTGTTAATACCCTTTGCCTGGAGAAAATTAATCAGCCACAGTGAGGCCAGCACTGGATGAGGCTGGGAGCTGTACATCTCCCTTTGGAACGCTCCACCCCACTGTGGACTGTGGATGCTCACTCGATGAGCATAGTCCAGGCAGAAATCAATAGAACTTTGGGTGCCAAAGGAGATGGGGATAATGCAGGGAGGTGGAGTTGAGGTAGATGATTAGTCATGATCTTATTGAATGGCAGGACAGGCTTGAGGGGCCGAATGGTCTACACTAGCTCCGATTGAGAGAGCTGTATGCCCTTGAAGAAGTGAAACCAATCAAGGCACTGTTTTGTTTTTAAATCTGTTTCAGTCCAAAGTGACTGAATTATTCTGCCACCTTGTCTCTGTCACTTCTCTGGGCTAATCCCATGATCCAGGAATGTCTCCTTTGGTTAATGTTGTCCCTTGTACTTCTACCTGACAGGGGAGTTGGCACTTCCTCCACAGCCGATATGGCGGATTGGCAGTCACACTTTCGGAATGAAGATGAGGAGGATCCAGAGGAGGCAGAGGAAAACGAAGGTAGGTCAAATGTGAACCCTAGGTTTACAACGGCACGGTGGCACAGTGGTTAGCACTGCTGCCTCACAGCGCCAGGGACCCGGGTTCAATTCCCGGCTTTGGTCACTGTCTGTGTAGAGTTTGCACATTCCCCCCGTGTCTGTGTGGGTTTCCTCTGGGTCCTCTGGTTTCCTCCCACAGTCCAAAGATGTGCGAGTTAGATGTATTGTCCATGCTCAATTGCACCTCAGTGTCAGGGGGGCTAGCTAAGGTAATTGCATGGGGATAGGGCCTGGTGGGATTGTGGTCAGAGCAGACTTGATAGAACAAGGAATTCTCTGCCCACTGAGGTGGTGGAGGCTACCTCGCTGAATATGTTTAAAGCGCGGATGGATGGGTTCCTGATCGGTAAGGGAATTAAGGGTTATGGGGATCAGGCGGGTAAGTGGTACTGATCCACGTCAGATCAGCCATGATCTTATTGAATGGCGGGGCAGGCTCGAGGGGCTAGATGGCCTACTCCTGCTCCTATTTCTTATGTTCTAACATAGAACAGTACAGCACAGAACAGGCCCTTCGGCCCACGATGTTGTGCCGAGCTTTATCTGAAACCAAGATCAAGCTATCCCACTCCCTATCATCCTGGTGTGCTCCATGTGTCTATCCAATAACCGCTTAAATGTTCCTAAAGTGTCTGACTCCACTCTCACTGCAGGCCATTCCACACCCCAACCACTCTCTGAGTAAAGAACCTACCTCGGACATCCTTCCTATATCTCCCACCATGAACCCTATATTTATGCCCCCTTGTAATAGCTCCATCCACCCGAGGAAATAGTCTTTGAACGTTCACTCTATCTATCCCCTTCATCATTTTATAAACCTCTATTAAGTCTCCCCTCAACCTCCTCCACTCCAGAGAGAACAGCCCTAGCTCCCTCAACCTTTCCTCATAAGACCTACCCTCCAAACCAGGCAGCTTCCTGGTAAATCTCCTTTGCACACTTTCCAGCGCTTCCACATCCTTCTTATAGTGAGGTGACCAGAACTGCACACAATATTCCAAATGTGGTCTCACCAAGGTCCTGTACAGTTGCAGCATAACCCCACGGCTCTTAAACCCCTGTTAATAAAAGCTAACACACTGTAGGCCTTCTTCACAGCTCTATCCACTTGAGAGGCAACCTTCAGAGATCTGTGGATATGGACCCCAAGATCTCTCTGTTCCTCCACAGTCTTCAGAACCCGACCCTTGACCTGATGGGCCAAATGGCCTCCTTCTGCACTGTAGGATTCTACGATTCTAACATGCTGTACACCTCTCGATAATAAGAACATTCGAGGCTGATGAGACGGGTTTTTGATAGGAGAGGGAAACAGGCAGGGAAGTGGAGTTAAGGCCACAATCAAATCAGCCGTGATCTTAATGAATGGTGGAGCATTCCTGTTCCTGTTTATTATGTTTAAGTACAACACACTGCGCACGTTTTGATAATTCTAACCCTGACCTGAAACCATAGCCTCAATGAGTGACAGAACAGTACTCACCAGTGCTTCCCCCAGATGTTATATAGGGTGGCACAGTAGTTAGCACTACTCCCTCACAGCACCAGGGATCCGTGTTTGACTCTCGGCTTGGGTGACTGTGCGGAGTCTGCACATTCTCCCCGTGTCTGTGTGGGTTTCCTCCAGGTGCTCCAGTTTCCTCCGGAAAGATGTGCTGGTTAGGTGCATTGGTCCTCTGGTTCTTGATCCTTCCACCAATGGGAACAGTTTCTCCCTCTTGACTCTGTCCAGATTCCTCGTGATTTTGAACTTTTCCAAGGAAAACAGTTCCAACTTCTCCAATCTATCCACATAACTGAAGTCCCTCATCCCTGGAACCACCTGGACCTTTTCTGAAACCGTCATATCTTTCCTAAATTGCAATCTCCAGAATTGGACGCAATACTCCAGTTGATGCTGGACCAGTGTTTTGTAAAAATTCATTTTCACTCCCTTGCTGTTGTACTCTGTGCTGTTATTTATAAAGTCCAAGATCCCATGTGCCTTTTTATCCACTTTCTCAACTTGTCCTGCCACCTTCAGTGATTTATGCACATATACACCCAGGTCTCTCTGCTCCAGCACCCACTTTAGAATTGTTTGTTTTATTTTATATTGTGTCCTATGCATTCTTCCTACCAAAATGAATCAGAAAGAGGCTATTCGGCCCATCGAGTCTGCACCGACCACAATCCCACCCAGGCCCTACCCCCATATCCCTACATATTTACCCACTAATCCCTCTAACCTACGCATCTCAGGACACTAAGGGCAATTTTTAGCATGGCCAATCAACCTAACCCGCACATCTTTGGACTGTGGGAGGAAACCGGAGCACCCGGAGGAAACCCACGCAGACACGAGGAGAATGTGCAAACTCCACACAGACCGTGACCCAAGCCGGGAATCGAACCCAGGTCCCTGGAGCTGTGAAGCAGCAGTGCTAACCACTGTGCTATCGTGCCGAATCATTTCGCGTTTCTCAGCATTACATTTAATCTGATACTTGTCCATTCCATCAGCCCCGTCTTTGTCCTCTTCAAGTTGAACACTATCTCCCTGACAGTTCACAGTACTTCCAAGTCTTTCTTAATTCAATTTTTGCAAACACATTTCCAGCTTCATGACAGGTGGCACCGTGAAGGTATTCCTCCCATGTGACTCAGCCACAACTTCAGAAAGATCTGAATCCTTTCTCTCTCCACAGACACTGCCAGACCTGCTGAATTTTTCCAGCATTTTCCATTTTTATTTCAGATTTCCAGCATCCCCAGTTATTTGATTTTATGAGATGAGTAAAACGCTATCATTAAGAAACCCACCAACGCCTCTATTTTCTGAGGAGACTAAGGAAATACAACTGGAAGAATGCTTTCGATGATGCATCTGTAGAAGTTGGTGAGAGTCGTATGTCCGCCACGACTCTCACCAACTTTTACAGATGCAAGATAGAAAGCATTCTTTCTGGTTGTATCACAGCTTGGTGTGGCTCCTGCTCTGCCCAAGACTGCAAGGAACTACAAAAGGTCGTGAAGGTAGCCCAATCCATCACACAAACCAGCCTCCCATCCATTGACTCTGTCTACACTTCCTGCTGCCTTGGCAAAGCAGCCAGCACAATCAAGGACCCCACACACCCTGGACATTCTCTCTTCCACCTACCAGGATGTTGCCTGGTATGGAGGGTCTTAGCTATGAGGAGAGATTGGGTAGACTGGGGTTGTTCTCCTTGGAAAGACGGAGAATGAGGGGAGATCTAATAGAGGTATACAAGATTATGAAGGGTATAGATAGGGTGAACAGTGGGAAGCTTTTTCCCAGGTCGGAGGTGACGATCACGAGGGGTCACGGGCTCAAGCTGAGAGGGGCGAGGTATAACTCAGACATCAGAGGGACGTTTTTTACACAGAGGGTGGTGGGGGCCTGGAATGTGCTGCCAAGTAGGGTGGTGGAGGCAGGCACGCTGACATCGTTTAAGACTTACCTGGATAGTCACATGAGCAGCCTGGGAATGGAGGGATACAAACGATTGGTCTAGTTGGACCAAGGAGCGGCACAGGCTTGGAGGGCCGAAGGGCCTGTTTCCTGTGCTGTACTGTTCTTTGTTCTTTGTTCTTTGTTCTTCCGTCGGGAAAAAGATGCAAAAGTCTGAGATCATGTACCAACCGACTCAAAAACAGTTTCTTAGAATCATAGAATCCTACAGTGCAGGAGGAGGCCATTTGGCCCATCGAGTCTGCACCGCCAACTATCCCACCCAGGCCCTATCCCCATAACCCCACATATTTACCTTGCTAATCCCCCTGACACTAAGGGACAATTTAGCATAGCCAATCAACCTAACCTGCACATCATTGGAGTGTGGGAGGAAACCGGAGCACCCGGAGGAAACCCACGGGGAGAACGGGCAAACTCCACACAGACAGTGACCGGAGGCTGGAATTGAACCCGGGTCCCTGGCGCTGTGAAGCAGTAGTGCTAACCACTGTGCCACCGTGCACCCCTGCTACCATCAGACTTTTGAATGGACCTACCTCGCATTAAGTTGATCTTTCTCTACACCCTAGCTATGATTGTAACACTACATTCTGCACTCTCTCATTTCCTTCTCTATAAATGGTATGTGCGCAAGAAACAATACTTTTCACTGTATACTAATCCATGTGACAATAAATCAAATCAAACCAGAGTGACACCCCCCCACCCTCCACCCCTGCAGCCTTTCCGGGGCCTTCTCTGAGTGATGTCACTGCAGTTCTAGCAGGTCGTTTAGAAGGTCGTTGAGCCACAGCTATCGATTTTTTTTTACAAAAGAGAATGTATTACATCCACTCACAGAGATGTCCAGATGTTACAAACACCATAAATCCCTCCTAATACAAAGAAGCGTGTAGTGGTTGGAGAATGAGCACAAGCTGCGATTACTCAGTTTTGTCACTGGCCGCTCTTTTCTATCAGTTAAGGTTGTGACGTGTTGATTTATGTTTCAGAGGACGTTCGATACGCAGGCAGGGACAGCTTAGTCTTCCTCATTGATGCCTCGGAGGCCATGTTTGAAATGAATGGTGAGGCCACTTCAGCATTCGACATGACTATTCAGGTAAGAGGAGACCAGTGACAGTGCTGTAGGTGACAGTCGTTAAGTATGTTCAGGGCTGAGGTAGACAGATTTTTAATCAGTCAGGGAATCGAGGGTCTTGGGGATAAGGCGGGAAAGTGGAGTTGAGGATTATCACATCAGATCAGTCATGATCTCATTGAATGGTGGAACAGACTCGATGGGCTGAATGGCCTCCTTCTGTTCCTATGCCTGATACTCTAATGGTCCTATAAAACCAGATGTCTGTCTCTCCCTCACATCTCTGAGAGACACACACACACAGTCCCTCTTCTTGAAAACATTCAAGGCACATTTTTACCTCAAAAAAGGTTTTTGAAATTTGTCCTGATGTTTTTCAAAAATACTGCGAAGAAAATCTACCGTACAAAAGGGACGGCACGGTGGCACAGTGGTTGGCACGGTGGCACAGTGGTTGGCACGGTGGCACAGTGGTTAGCACTGCTGCTTCACAGCGCCAGGGACCCAGGTTCGATTCCCGGCTTGGGTCACTGTCTGTGTGGAGTTCTCCCCGTGTCTGCGTGTGCTGAGTGTTTTAAGAACATAAGAAATAGGAGCAGGAGTAGGCCATCTAGCCCCTCGAGCCTGCCCCGCCATTCAATAAGATCATGGCCGATCTGATCATGGTTTAGTTCCACTTACCCGCCCGCTCCCCATAACCCTTAATTCCCTTATTGATCAGAAATCTATCTACCTGTGACTTTAAACATATTTAACAAGGTAGCCTCCACTGCTTCAATGGGCAGAGATTCCCTACCCTCTGAGAGAAGAAGTTCCTCCTCAACTCTGTCCTAAACTGACTCCCCCTTATTTTGAGGCTGTGTTCTTGTTTCCTTTCTAAGTGGAAAGAATCTCTCTGCCTCGACCCTGTCGAGCCCCTTCATTATCTTATATGTCTCTATTAGATCTCCCCTCAGCCTTCTAAACTCCAACGAGTACAGGCCCAATCTACCCAATCTCTCCTCATAAACTCACCCCCTCATCTCCGGTATCAACCTGGTCAACCTTCTCTGTACTCCCTCCAAGGCCAATACATCCTTCCGCAAAGGTCGGTTGATAGTGCTGCTGACTGATTAGACTCTCTCTACTTGCAGTGTGTCCACAGGGTTTACACCAGTAAGATTATTAGCAGCGATCGTGACCTTCTGGCTGTCGTGTTCTTCGGGACTCAGAAGCACAAGAACTCTGTTGACTTCAAGCATGTTTATGTCCTCCACGACTTGGACACACCAGGCAAGTTTATCCCCCAGATCTGGAGCAAGTCTGTTTAAACTCGGTGTGGGGTATGTCCCTCCCTTGGGACTCTGCTCTGTGCAAATTGTGGTGTAGGTACGCAGCTGGGAGCAGTAAAGTGACAATAACCAGGCAATCTGATTCAGTGATGTTGATTGAGAAGTAACTATTGGCCGGAATACTGGGAATACACTTCAGAAGTATTGACTGTAAAGCATTTTGGGACATCTGGGATTGGGAAAGGCGCTATATCAATGCATTTGGTGCCTTTCGGTTGCACTTTTCACATTTACCCACCGTCTTCTCATTGGATCACTGATATGAAGAGCAGGCAACAGGCATGATGGACTGAATGGCCTCCTCATCATCGAATCCTACAGTGCAGAAAGAGGCCATTCGAGTCAACACTGACAACAATCCCAGGCCCTATCCCTGCAACCCCATGTCTTTACCCTGCTAATCCCCTGACACTAAGGGTTAATTTAGCATGGCCATTCCATCTAACTACGTCTTTCAGACTGTGGGGGGAAACCAGAGCACCCAGAAGAAACCCACGGGGAGATCATGCAGACTCCACACAGACAGTGACCGAAGTCGGGAATCGAACCCGGGCCCCTGGCGCAGTGAGACGGCAGTGCTATCCACTGTGCCACCCGTGCCATCATGTATGTAAAATTCTATATTTCCTTGATCCCACTTCCTTTGTCCCTCTGTCCAGTTGGGTTAACATCCTTTCTGCCTCAGCCACAAAACTTGAAAATAAATTTCACATGTTTACAACTCACAATTCTCCAGGACTTGTCTGGACCACAGGAACGGAATGAATATTCTGCAAATAAGAATAGTCTATTTGAAACTCCAGATTTAACGCCCATTCTTGGACCTAATTGCTAATTACCGCAATCTCAGCCGGTCCAGAGCCGCTAAGCGGACAGCTCAAGTCCAGATGAGATTCTGTTTCCGTGGAGCAGAACATGTGTCTCCTCGAGCCCACTTCCACTGGAGATGTGGGGAACTCTGGCTGGCACCATTTTGCAGAACGGCTCAGACTGAGGTTCAAAACGCACAAGTTTTGGATGCATTGTTTTGAGGTCCTGGTGGAATAGAAATATTGTGGTTACAAATGCAGGTCAGATGCTGGGAACTCTGCGGGGAGTAACTCACCTTCTGACTCCCCCAATATCTGTCCACCATCTACAGGGTACAAGTCAGGAGTGTAATGGAATACTCCCCACTTGCCCGGATGAGTCCGGCTCCAACTTCACGCAAGAAACACGACACCATCCAGGACAAAGTGGTCCACTTGATTGGCATCACATCTACCACCTTCAACACTCTCACTCTCCTCCACCGAGTGGCAGCCGTGTGTACCATCTGTAAGATGCTCTGCAGCAACTCACCTAAGGCTCCTTCAACAGGATAAAGTAGACGTGGAGCGGATGCTTCTGCCGGTGGGGCATTCTAGGACGAGAGGTCATAGTCTTAAGATAAGGGGCAGCAAATTTAAAACAGAGTTGAGGAGAAACTACTTCTCCCAAAGGCTTGTGAAACTCTGGAATTCGCTGCCCCAAAGTGCGGCAGATGCTGGAACAGTGAGTAAAATTAAGGAGGAGTTAGACAGATTTTTTAATTGGGAATGGGTTGAAAGGTTATGGGGAGAAGGCAGGAAAATGGGGATGAGGAGCATATCAGCCATGATTGAATGGCGGAGCAGACCCGATGGGCCAAATGGCCTAATTCTGCTCCTATATCTTATCAACTTATGAACAGCACCTTCCAAACCCATGACTTCTACCATCTAGAAGGAAAAAGGCAGCACATATCTTGGAACTCCGCCACCTGCAAGTTCCTCTCCAAGCCACTCACCATCCTGACTTGGAAATATATCGGCTGTTCCTTCACTGTCACTGGGTCAAAATCCTGGAAGTCCCTCCCTAACAGCACTGTGGGTGTACCTACACCACAGGGACTGCAGCGGTTCAAGATGGCGGCTCACCACCTACTTTCTTGAGGGCAATAAGAGATGGTCTAGCCAGCAACACCCACATCCTATAAAAGAAAAATTAAAAAGCCAAGAGGAGGAGGAGAGTTCTAGCCCCAGGATCCTTAAGTTTGAAAGTGTAAGAGCAGGTTTCTGAGGCCTCTGTCCCTAATAGGTCATCATCCTGTATCGATGTAAAAAGAACATGGACCATTCCCTGTTTTTTATTCATTTGTGGGACACGGGCGTCGCTGGCTGGGCCAGCATTTATTGCCCATCCCTAGTTGCCCTTGGAGGGCAGTTGAGAGCCAACCACAGGCGGTTCTGTGGGAGTGAACGAGAATCCAGGATGGTAGTCTGCCTCCCTGGTGCCGGGGTACTGGATGTCTCCGAGAGGGTAGGAAGCATATTTAAAAAGGAAGGTAGTCAAACGGATGTGATTATACACATTGGTGAAAATGATGTAGGTAGGAAGAGCAGGGGGGTCATACGAGAGAAATTCAGGGAGTTGGGTGCTAGGCTAAAAAGTAAGGCCTCCAGGGTAGCAATCTCTGGACTGCTCCCGGTGTCTAGTGCAAGTGAGGCTCGGAACAGGGAGATTCTACAGTTGAACGCGTGGCTAAAGGACTGGTGCAAGAGGGAGGGTTTTTAATTCATAGATGACTGGGAAATCTTCAAGTCAGGATGGCAACTGTACAGAAAGGATGGGTTACACCTTAACTGGAAGGGAGCAAATATCCTGGCTGGGAGTTTTGCTGGAGTGTTTCGGCAGGATTTAAACTAGTGTGGCAGGGGGGTGGGGAACAAAACAGTAGGTCAGTAAATACTGAGGCTGGGGTTGAGCTGGGGGCCAGGGCAAGGCTAGCTAAGAAGAGGAGCACTCTGGAGGAGGATGACCTGAGTGGGCCTGGAGGTCTGGAGTGCATCTGCTTCAATGCGAGGAGCGTAACGGGTAAAACAGACGAACTTAGGGCCTTAATGCTTATGCGGAATTTGGATGTGGTTGCGGTGACGGAAACTTGGTTAAAAGAAGGACAGGACTGGCAGCTGAATATTCCGGGGTATAAGTATTTTAGGCGAGACAGAGGAGGGGCTAAAAAAGGTGGGGGAGTAGCGATATTAGTTAAGGAGCATATTACCGCGGTGCAGAGGGTAGACAACTTAGAGGGGTCATGTACTGAGTCGCTGTGGGTGGAACTCAGAAACAGGAAGGGTGTAGTCACTATGCTGGGGGGTACTACAGACCACCCAACAGCCCACGGGAAGTGGAGGAAAGGATATGTCAGGAGATTCTGGATAGGTGCAGAAAAAATAGGGTTGTTGTAGTGGGGGACTTTAATTTCCCTGGCACAGACTGGAAAGTGCTTAGAGCTGGGGGTCCGGACGGGGAGGAATTTGTAAAATGCGTACTGGAAGGTTCTTTGGAACAGTATGTAGATAGCCCGACTAGAGAGGGGGCTATACTGGACCTAGTTCTGGGAAATGAGCCCGGTCAGGTCGTCAAAGTTTCGGTAGGGGAACATGTGGCAAATAGTGACCACAACTCTGTTAACTTTAGGATAGTAATGGACAAGGATGAGTGCTGTCCTACGGACAGGGTACTAAATTGGGGGAAGGCTAACTATAGCCGGATTAGGCAGGAATTGGTGGATGTTGATTGGGAGAGGATGTTCGAGGGTAAGTCCGCGTCTGGCATGTGGGAGTCTTTTAAGGAACTATTGATAAGGCTGCAGGATAGGCATGTGCCTGTAAAAAGGAAAGATAGGAAAGGTAGGATTCGAGAGCCGTGGATAACCAGGGGAATTGAGGATCTGATTAAAATGAAAAGGGAGGCGTACGTTAAGTCCAGGCAACAGAAGACAGATGGAGCTCTGGAGGAATACAGAGAGAGTAGGAAAGAACTCAAACGGGGAGTTAGAAGGGCAAAAAGAGGTCACGAGATGTTCTTGGCAGGCAGGATTAAGGAGAATCCTAAGGCATTCTATTCATACGTTCGGAACAAAAGAGTTGTCAGGGAGAAAATCGGACCTCTCAGGGACAGAGGAGGGGAATTATGCTTAGAACCCAAGGGAATAGGGGAGATCCTAAATGTATACTTTGCATTGGTATTCACGAAGGAGAGGGGCGTGTTAACCGGGAGTGTCTCGGAGGGAGGTGTTGACCCGTTAGAGAAAATCTCCATTACAAGAGAGGAAGTGTTAGGTTTTTTAGGGAACATTAAAACTGACAAAGCCCCAGGGCCTGATGGCATCTATCCTCGACTGCTCAGGGAGACGAGAGATGAAATTGCTGGGCCTCTGACAGAAACCTTTGTCGCTTCTTTGGACACGGGTGAGGTCCCTGAGGATTGGAGGATAGCGAATGTGGTCCCGTTGTTTAAGAAGGGTAGCAGGAAATTATAGGCCGGTGAGCTTGACGTCCGTGGTAGGGAAGTTGTTGGAGAGGATTCTTAGAGACAGGATGTATGTGCATGTAGAACGGAACAATCTCATTAGTGACAGACAGCATGGTTTTGTAAGAGGGAGGTCGTGCCTTACAAATTTGGTGGAGTTTTTTGAGGAAGTGACAAAAACGGTTGATGAAGGAAGGGCCGTGGATGTCGTCTATATGGATTTCAGTAAGGCATTTGACAAAGTCCCACATGGCAGGTTGGTTAAGAAGGTTAAGGCTCATGGGATACAAGGAGAAGTGGCTAGATGGGTGGAGAACTGGCTTGGCCATAGGAGACAGAGGGTAGTGGTCGAAGGGTCTTTTTCCGGCTGGAGGTCTGTGACCAGTGGTGTTCCGCAGGGCTCTGTACTGGGACCTCTGCTATTTGTGATATATATAAATGATTTGGAAGAAGGTGTAACTGGTGTAATCAGCAAGTTTGCGGATGACATGAAGATGGCTGGACTTGCGGATAGCGAAGAGCATTGTCGGGCAATACAGCAGGATATAGATAGGCTGGAAAATTGGGCGGAGAGGTGGCAGATGGAGTTTAATCCAGATAAATGCGAAGTGATGCGTTTTGGAAGAAATAATGTCGGGAGGAGTTATACAATAAATGGCAGAGCCATCAGGAGTATAGAAACACAGAGGGACCTAGGTGTGCAAGTCCACAAATCCTTGAAGGTGGCAACACAGGTGGAGAAGGTGGTGAAGAAGGCATATGGTATGATTGCCTTTATAGGACGGGGTATAGAGTATAAAAGCTGGAGTCTGATGATGCAGCTGTATAGAACGCCGGTTAGGCCACATTTGGAGTACTGCGTCCAGTTCTGGTCACCGCACTACCAGAAGGACGTGGAGGCGTTAGAGAGAGTGCAGAGAAGGTTTACCAGGATGTTGCCTGGTATGGAGGGTCTTAGCTATGAGGAGAGATTGGGTAAACTGGGGTTGTTCTCCCTGGAAAGACGGAGAATGAGGGGGGATCTAATAGAGGTGTACAAGATTATGAAGAGTATAGATAGGGTGAACAGTGGGAAGCTTTTTCCCAGGTCGGAGGTGACGATCACGAGGGGTCACGGGCTCAAGGTGAGAGGGGCGAAGTATAACTCAGATATCAGAGGGACGTTTTTTACACAGAGGGTGGTGGGGGACTGGAATGCGCTGCCAAGTAGGGTGGTGGAGGCAGGCACGCTGACATCGTTTAAGACTTACCTGGATAGTCACATGAGCAGCCTGGGAATGGAGGGATACAAACGATTGGTCTAGTTGGACCAAGGAGCGGCGCAGGCCTGGAGGGCCGAAGGGCCTGTTTCCTGTGCTGTACTGTTCTTTGTTCTTTGTTCACATTGCTGTGGCTCTGGAGTCACATGTAGGCCAGACCAGGTAAGGACGGCAGATTTCCTTCCCTAAAGGACATTAGTGAACCAGATGGGTTTTTCTGACAATCGACCATGGTTCATGGTCATCAGTGGATTCTTAATTCCAGATTTTTTAAAAATTGAATTCAAATTCCACCGCCTGCCGTGGCGCCATTCGAACCCGGGTCCCCAGAACATGAGCTGAGTTTCTGGGTTAATAGTCTAGCGATAATACCACTGGACCATCGCCTCCCCTGGTGTGTTTAATAGATTGATGTTCTAATCTGACTCTCTCTGTCTGGGCTCAGGTGCTAAGCGAGTACTGGAGTTGGACCAGTATGAGGGGGAGAAGGGGAACAAGTCCTTCAAGAAGAACATAGGCCACAGTACCGATGACTCGTTGAGTGATGCTCTCTGGGTCTGCTCCAATCTCTTCAGTGACGTCACGCTGAAACTGAGCCACAAGCGCATCATGCTGTTCACCAACAATGACAACCCACATGCGAAAGACAGCTCCAAAGCACGACTGACCAGAACAAAGGCCAATGACCTGCGAGAGACAGGTAGGCAAACCACTGTTACCATCAAGCATTTGTCAGCGACTGGTTCAAAGACGTTGAATCACAAAGTCCTCACTTAAGATTGCAGTTGCATTGCCGTGAAGTGCAACTTTATGTGAAACAACTTTAAACAAATCAGGTTTTCCCATTGAAACCAATGTGAAAGCTGTCTTTAGAGTCTGTAGGACATTTCTCAACATGATAACCTGTGAGTGAAAATATTTAATGTTGCTGAATTACTATAGCGGTCGATGGAACAACTTTTGAAATGAAATCAATTTAAAGATATAAATATACTTCGCTCCGGTTTTCTGCCCATCATGCTTGCCGAATCTCCCACGTGCCACGCATTCCTCTCGCTGACCCTCCCTGTCGTTGCCCCTCCAGCTCCCCGCCTCTTCCACTCCCTCACCTTTCCTCTTGCTACCAGCCCTCTGGCTTATGGCTGCCGCCCCCCCCCGATCCTTGACCCTCTGGGTCACTGCAGACCCTCTTCCTCAGCTTGTCACCTGAGAGCAGAGATTTCAGAGGGTTATCGGACTGGGGTGCAGGTCGCAGAGACGGGGAGGGCTGAGGCAATGGATGGATTTGACAAGATTGAAAATAGTGCTTCGCACAAAATTGGAGCGTAAGTAGGCCATTCGGCCCCTCCCGCCTGCTGTGCCGTTCAATGAGATCATGCCTTGTACGTTTGTGTTTCAAATTCCACATTCCTATCTACCCACAATAATCTTTGATTCCCTCGCCAAACAAGAATCTCTCTACCCCTGCCTTAAAGATATTCAGTGACCCCCCATTGCCTTCTGAGACAGAGGCCGGAATTTTACCGGCACGCCTGCCCTGATTCCAGGGATGGGCAAGGCTCGGAGAACGGCATTCTCCGTTAGTCTCGGGCGGGATCGTACGAACCTCGAGTGGACGTGCCAGTAAATTCCGGCCAGAGAGTTCCAAAGTCATGCAACCCTCTGAAAGAAAAAAATTCTCACCATCTCTGTCCTAAAAGGGCGACCACTAATTTTAAAACGGTGCCCGCTCGGTCTGGACTCTCCCACAAGAAGAAACATCCTTTCCATGCCCACCTTGTCCAGACCATTCAGGATCTTAGTTACTTCAATCAAGTCACCCCTCACCCTTCTAAACTCCAGTGGAAACAAGCCCAGTCTGCCCAACCTTTCCCCATAAGATAAACCGCTCGTTCCAGCTATCGATCCAGCAAACCCCCTCTGAAACGTCTCCAACTCATTTACACACTTCCTTAAAATCCCATGGAATCCCTACAGTGCAGAAGGAGGCCATCGAGTCTGCACCAACCACAATCCCACACAGGCCCTATTCCTGTAACCCCACATATTTACCCTGCTAATGCGCCTGACATTAGGGACAATTTAGCATAGCCAATCAACCGAACCTGCACGTCTTTGGAGTGTGGGAGGAAACCGGAGCACCCGGAGGAAACCCACGCAGACACGGGGAGAATGTGCAAACTCCACAGACAGTGACCCAAAGCTGGAATTGAACCCGGGGGTTTGTGGCGCTGTGAGGTAGCAGTGCTAACCGCTGTGCCACCATACCTTCAATAAGACAAAAACTGCACACAGTATTTGAGATGCGGTCTCACCAATGCCCTGTGTAACTGAAGCATACCATCCTTACTTTTGTGTTCAATTCCTTTTGTAATAAGGAATAACATTCTATTAGCCTTCTCATTTACATGCTGTACCTGCATACTAACTTTTCGTGATTCAAGCACAGGAACACCTAGATCCCTCTGCACCTCGGCATTCTGCAATTATTCTCCATTTAAGTAATGCTGATTTTTTTATTCTTCCTGCTAAAGTGAACAACTTCACATTTTCCCACATTATACTCCATCTGCCAGATTTTTGCCCACTCAACCTATCTGTATTCATCTGCAAACTCACGTCCCCTTCACAACATACTTTCCTATCTATCATTGTACTGTCTGCAAATGTATCTCCCATGCCTTTGCTTCCCTCATCTAAGCCATTGATGTAAAAGGTTGAGGCCCCAGCACAGACCTCTACAAGACTCTGCTCATGACCTCCTGCCCTGCCAATCAGACAAAGACCCATTTATACATACTCTCTGTTTTCTGCCAGCCAGCCAGTCTTCTATCTAGGCTCAAATGTTACCCCCTACATCGTGAGCTTTTATCTTTCACAATAATCTTTGATGCTTATCAAATGCTTATGAGAGGCATGGACGGAGTGGATAGTCAGATGCTCTTTTCTAGGGTAGGAAAGTCAGGTACTAGGAGACATAGGTTTAAGGTGCGTGGGGGAAAAGTTTAGAGGAGATGTGCCGAGGCAATTTTTTTTACACAGAAGGTGATGAATGTCTGGAACGCGCTGCCCGGGGAGGTGGTGGGAGCGGGTACGATTGCGGCATTTAAGGGGCAACTAGACGAATACATGAATAGGATGGGAATGGAAGGATATGGGCTCCGTAAGTGCATACGGTTTTAGTTTAGACAGGCATCATGATCGGCGCAAGCTTGGAGGGCCGAAGAGCCTGTTCCTGTGCTGTACTTTTCTTTGTTCTTCTTGCTTTGCTTTCTGGAAATTGAAGTACAGCACATCTACAGGTTCCCCTTTATCCACAGTATATGGTACTCCTTCAAAGAATGCCATTAAGTTGGTTAAACATAATTTCCCTTTCACAAAATCATGCTGACTTTTCCCAATTACCTTGGGATTTTATAAGTGTCCAGCTATAGCCTCCTTCACAGAATCATAGAAACCCTACAGCACAAAAAGAAGCCATTCGGCCCATCGAGTCTGCACCGACCACAATCCCACCCAGGCCCTACCCCCACATCCCTTCATATTTACCCACTAATCCCTCTAACCTACGCATCTCAGGACACTAAGGGCAATTTTAGCATGGCCAATCAACCTAACCCGCGCATCTTTGGACTTAACAATCAATTCTAACAATTTTCCCACGGCAGATGTCAAGCTAACTGGCCTATAATTTCCTGTTTTTGGCCTCCCTCCCTTCTTGAATAGAGGGGTTATATTTGCCACTTTCCAATTTGATGGAAACTTTCCAGAATCTAGAGAATTTTGCAAAATTAACACCAATGTATCTACCACCTCATTTGTTCAAGACCCTAGGATGAAGTCTATCAGGACCCGGAGACTTGCCAGCCTTAGCTCCATCAGTTTGCTCAAACCACTTCTCTAATGATTGTAATTTCACCAAGTTCCTCTCCCCTTTCCACCTCCAGATTTACAGATATTTCTGGAATGTTTATGTATTCTCTCCAGTGAAGACAAAATCCAAATATGTGGTCATTTTGTTGGCCATCTTCCTATTATCTACTATTGTCTACCCATTGGGCGACGTGGTGGCACAGTGGTTAGCACTGCTGCCTCACAGCACCAGAGACCCAGTTTGATTCCCGGCTTGGGTGACAGCCTGTGTGGAGTTTGCACGTTCTCCTCGTGTCTGCGTGGGTTTCCTCCGGGTGCTCCGGTTTCCTCCCACAGTCCAAAGATGTGCAGGTTAGATGGATTGGCCATGCTAAATTGCCCCTTCGTGTCCAAAAATGTGTAGAATCATAGAATCCCTATAGTGCAGGAGGAGACCATTCGGCCCATTGAGTCTTCACTGACAATCCCACCCAGGCCCTATCCCCATAACCTTATGTATTTACCCAGCTAATTCTCCTGATACTGTAGGTTAGGTGGATTAGCCATGGTCAATGCATGGGGTTACAGGGATAAATCGATTGGGTGGATCTGAGTAAGATGTTTTTTCGGAGAGCTGGTGCAGACTCAATGGGCTGAATGGTCTCCTTCTGCACTGTAGGGATTCTATGGTTCATTCTCACTCTCTAGAGGACTCACTTAACTTGCTATTTTCCTGTTTAAACACCTGTAGAAACACATGCTTTAAGTTTTCACATTTCTCGCCATCTTCCTCTCATAGTCTAATTTCTTTCTCCTGATTAACCTTTGGTCATTCTCTGCTGTTCTTCACATTCTAACCAATCATCTGGCCTGCAGTTATATGCTTCTTTTTCCTTAAGTTTGACAGTTTCCTTAACTTCTTTAGTTAACCACAGAAGTGGGTCCTCCCCCTCCAAATCTTTTTAATAGTAGAAATTTACTTATTCAGAATATTCTGAAACAGCCCCTGAAATGTCTGCCACTGGTTGTCTCTTGATCTGTCCCCTAGCCTAATCTCCCAGTTCACTTAGCTAGCACAACTTTCATGCCCACATAGTTGCCTTAATTTAAGTTTAAAATACTAGCCTTAGACCCACTCTTCTCCCTTTCAAACTAGTCAGTTGTGTTGAAGCAGGGTTAGACAGTGTAGTGGCCAGACCAGTGTTGTATTTGTGCATTGGAGCTTCATCGAACAATCCCTTCACTGCTTCCACTGTCCTGATTGTCACCTGAACTGAAGCGTGGTTCTGTAGGGATGGCCAGAAGGCTGTTTCCCAACATGGGTTGGTGTCCTGCCAGCCAGCATCCAAAACTAAAGGAAGGGTAAGACCTGCAGTCCACGCCAGCCTGCCCTGTGACGTGATGGTACGAAGACCGGAACTGAACACTTCTTCCTCTCTTTCCTCATTCTATCCCCCCCGCCCCCGCCCCCCCCAGTCACCGACATAGTCTGCTAATCAAGGCAAATAAACAGGCCCAAAGTCAAACCCGTCAGGCAACCAAAACCAGTCTAGGAGATCACAGATCAAATCTGATTTTCTGTACTTCACAATCTTTACCCTCGTCAAGAACTGGGTCCAGCTCCAACTTAAAGAATCTGAGAAACGTTGCAGGGAAAATTGCCGATCATTTTTGTCAAAAGACTGGGCGGAATTTTCCCGTCCCGCCCACCACGGGAATCGTAGCGAGCGGGACATGGACCCTTGGGGGTGAGCGTGGCTGGAAAATCCCGCCCATCATCTCGCGAGCAATAATAACAAGCTTTGCCTTTTGCTGCTATGCTGTGAATGGCGTGTCTTTGTCTCTGCCCTTGTCTGTGTACAGGGATCATCCTTGACCTGATGCATCTGAAGAAGCCTGGTGGGTTTGACATGTCTCTCTTTTACTGCGACATTGTCAGTGTATCAGAGGATGGGGATGCAGCTGTGCAAGGCGAGGGGTCAGCCAGGTTGGACGATCTGCTTCGGAAAGTGTGGGCCAAGGACTACAAGAAGAGGACCGTCACCAGGTCAGCAGTCACTCAGAGTAGCACCGCGTCTCCTGGGTCCTCGGAGAGTTTCTAATGTACTCCCTGCGGACCTTGGCAGACAGAACGTCCGTGTTCATGCACACAATCTGCTCAAATGTACGGACGATCTTCATAGATTAGGCACTCAGGGCATGTTTCCACTCGCAGGGAAGAGCGAAACCAGAAGCCGTCAACACCAGGTAGTGACCAGGCCAGGAATGCAGGAGAAATTTCATTACCCAGAGAGTGATGGGAATGTGGAACTTGGCTCCCACAGGGTTGTAATGAATGGTGTAGCTGCATTTAGGGAGAAGCTGGATGAGCATGAGAGAGAAAATCATTGGCCGGTTACGCTGATAACGCTAAAGGGAGAGGGGAGGGAGAAAGTTCATGGGAAGCGGAAATACTGGCATGCAGCTGTTGGGCTGAATGGCCTGTTCTTCTGCTGCGTCTCTTATTTTGAAACATCATAAAGTGCATCATGTTACTTTGACAGGAATCGGCCATACAAAGAATATAGTACAGCACAGGAACAGGCCCTTCAGCCCTCCAAGCCTGCATCGACACACGACGCCTTTCTAAACTAAAGACCTTTCGTCTCTACATAGCAAATTCCTCCATTCCCAGCCTTTTCATGTATCTATCCAGATGCCTCTTAAATGTTGCTATTGTATCTGCTTCTACCACCTCCTTTGGCAGCGCGTCCCAGGCACTTACCACCCTCTGTGTAAAAAAACTTGCCTCTCACATCTCCTTTAAACTTTCCCCCTTTTGCCTTAAACCTCTGTCCCCTAGTAATTGGCATTTCTACCCTGGGAAAAAGACTCTGACTATCCATTCTATCCACGCCTCTCATAATCTTGTAGACTTCTATCAGGTCGCCCCTCAGCCTCTGACGTTCAAATGAAAACAAATCAAGTTTGTCCAATCTCTTCTCATAGCTAATACCCTCCAAACCAGGTAACATCCTGGTAAACTTTTAATGTGGCGACCAGAACTGTATGCAATATTCCAAACATGCCCTAACTAAAGCTCTATACAGCTGCAACTTGACCTGCCAAATTTTGCACCCTATGGCCCAACCGATGAAGGCAAGCATGCCATACGCCATCTTGACCACCTTATCCACTTGTGTTGCCACTTTCAGGGAACTGTGGACCTGTACGCCCAGATCCCTCTGTATGTTAATGCTTCTAAGGGTCCTGCCATTTACTGTGTATTTCCCTACTGCATTGGACCTTTCAAAATGCATCATCTTTGATTTGATTTGATTTATTATTGTCACATGTATTGGTATACAGTGAAAAGTATTGTTTCTTGCGCACTATACCGACAACGCATACCATTCATAGAGAAGGAAAGGAGAGAGCGTAGAATGTTACAGTCATAGCTAGGATGGAGAGAAATATCAACTTAATGCAAGGTAGGTCCATTCAAAAGTCTGATGGCAGCAGGGAAGAAGCTGTTCTTGGGTCAGTTGGTACGTGACCGTATCTTTTGGTGGAAGAGAGAATGTCCGGGGTGTGTGCGGTCCTTAATTATGCTGACTGCTTTGCTGAGGCAGCGGGAAGTATAGACAGAGTCAATGGATGGGAGGCTGGTTTACGTGATGGATTGGGCTACATTCACAACCTTTTGTAGTTTATTGCGGTCTTGGGCAGAGCAGGATCCATACCAAGCTGTGATACAACCAGAAAGAATGCTTTATATGGTGTATCTGTAGAAGTTGGTGGGAGTCATAGTGGACATGCCAAATTTCCTTAGTCTTCTGAGAAAACAGAGGCGCATTTGTCTGGATTAAATTCCATCTGCCATTTCTCCGCCCAAGTCTAACCAGACTATCTATATCCTGCTGCATCCTCTGACAATCCTCCTCACAAACATTGGTAAACATAGCAACTATTTTCCACACACACTTGAACAGTGAGATAATGACCAGATCTGTTTTTTGGAGGTTAATTTGACAGGACAGAGCTTCCCTGCTCTCCAAAGTAAAGTTTATTTATTAGTCACAAGTAAGGCTTACATTAACACTGCAATGAAGTTACTGTGAAATACCCCGAGTTGCCACAGTCCGGCGCCTGTTCGGGTCAATGCACCCTAACCAGCACATCTTTCAGAATGTGGGAGGAAACTGGAGCACCCGGAGGAAACCCACGCAGACACGGGGAGAATGTGTAAACGCCACACAGTGACCCGAGCCGGGAATCGAACCCGGGTCCCTGGCGCTGTGAAGCAGCAGTGCTAACCACTGTGCCACCGTGCCATCCTCCATGTGGTGCTGTGGGATATTTTACATCCAACTGACCAAATCGTCAGGACCTTGGCTTAAACCCCACCGCCCCCCATCCCTTAACTGCTGCCTTCTTCAACCGCTTAATGTGCATCAGAATGTCTTTGAGTTTCAGCCCCTGTTAAACTCTCTGTTCCGGTGCCGCTTGTATTTGATGTCCTGTTTTTTTTGTGTTTTGTTTTGGCCAGGCTGAACCTGAAGCTGGGAGAAGGCGTGGAACTTTCAGTCGGAGTTTACAATCTCGTGCGGAGTGCCAGGAAACCCAGTGCCGTCCGCCTGTACCGGGAAAGCAACGAGCCCGTCAAAACCAAAACCCGCTGGTTTAACGGGGAGACGGGCAGTCTGCTCCTGCCCAGCGACACCAAGAAGGCCCAGGTAAAGGACGGTGAACCTATACCGTGCTGAATTAAAACGTCAACTCCTGCCTGACCAAAGGCAAAACACTGCGGATGCTGGTAATCTGAAATACAAACAGAAAATGCTCTTTCTTAATTCATGAACGAGATGTGAGTTATTGTGCATCCCTAATTGCCCTCGAGAAGGCGATGATGGGGCGTTTACTAAAACTGCTGCACTCTGCGATGTGAAGGCACATCCACAGTGCAGTTTCATCATGACTTTTGACACAACTGAGTGGCTTTCTAAGTCAATCAGAGGGTAGTTGAGAGTCAGCCATGCGGTTCTGGATCCTCAGACAGGCCAGACCGGGTAAGGACGGCAGATTTCCTTCTCTAAAGAGCATTAATGAACCAGATGGGTTTTTACAACAATCGGGTAATTTCATGATCACAGACTAATTTCCCCTTTATTATACAGCTCTGGTGAAGGGTCATCCAGACTCGAAACATTGGCTCTTTTCTCTATTCACAGATGCTGCCAAACCTGCTGAGATTTTCCAGCATCTTCTCTTTTTCTCCCCCAGTTGCTGTGGCGTGGTTTGAACTCGTGCCTCTAGATCGACGGCACGGTGGCACAGTAGGTTAGCACTGCTGACTCACAGCACCAGGGACCCGGGTTCAATTCCTGGTTTGGGTCACTGTCTATCTGGAGTTTGCATGTTCTCCCCATGTCTGCATGGGTTTCCTCCGGGTGCTCTGGTTTCCTCCCACAGTCCAAAGATGTGCGGGTTAGGTGGATTGGCCATGCTAAATTGCCCCTTTAGTATCAGGGGGACTAGCTAGAGTAAATGCATAGGGTTATGGGGATAGGGCCTGGGTGGGATTGTGGTCGGTGCAGACTTGATGGGCTGAACGGCCTCCTTCTGCACTGTAGGGATTCTAATGATTCTATCATTAGTCAAAACCTCTGAATTACTCATCCAGTAACAGAACTCCCCTGTTATTGTATCCCTTGTGCGTACTGTACAGAGAGAAACAAGAGTTAATGTTTTAGGTCGATGACTTTTCTTTACAACTAGCCCGCGTTAGACATGCCACAGGGTTCAAACAGGTACAGAAGGAAGGTATGCACGGAGGGCTGGAAAGAGTGAAAGGGGAGGCAGCAGAGATTAAATAACAGAAGAGACAATGGTGCAAGGCAAAGATAGAATGGTAATGAGATGAGTAAATAAAGAGAAAAAGAACTTGTATTAATTAAAATAGCGCCTTCCACAACTTCAAGATGGCCCAAAGCACTTCACAGCCAATGAAGTACTTCTGAACTTTCCTGCAGACAAAAGGAATATGCCCAAGCCTTGCACCTGTTTTGAATTATCTGGCAGCTTGAGGAGCCTATAGCTCCCCATTGCTTTCTCCATGGCAAGACCTCGGCCAATCAGAGTCGACTTGTCAACCAATCAACACCCTTTTCTCCTGTGGTATAAATTGTCACAATTGTTTGAAATTTGACCTTCTGGGGTTTGTCCTGATGAGTGCAAGACAAAATACTTCGACAACCTGTCTCCTTGTTCAGCATTGGTTTCGAAGTTTAGCCACTGCTGTAATGTAGGAATCTTTCTACTTACATTTGACTCTCTCCATCCCTTTCTTCCACAAACTGATTCCCTCCCTGTAACTTGCTTTTTTATTTTAAAATAAGGATCAGTACGAGGTATCATTTTTATTTTCTGCTCTGTCTTTAACTTGTTACCTGTTTAAAGTTAAAAGTTTATTTATTAGTGTCACAAGTAAGGCTTACATTAACACTGCAGTGAAGTTACTGTGAAAATCCCCTAGTCGCCACACTCCGGCGCCTGTTCGGGTAACACTGAGGGAGAATTTAGCACGGCCAATGCACCCTAACCAGCACGTCATTCGGACTGTGGAAGGAAACCGGAGCACCCGGAGGAAACCCACGCAGACACGGGGGAGAACGTGCAGAGACTCCACACAGACAGTGACCCAAGCCGGGAATCGAACTCGCGTCCCTGGTGCTGTGAAGCAGCAGTGCTAACCACTGTGTCACCGTGCCGCCCCGTTTCTGGGATACGCATCACCCTTCTTCCAATGTCCTGAATATTTTGTACCATCGTAATCCAGACATCCAGTGGGAAGAGTCTTCCATCCCTTTGCTCTTTTTATACCGAGATTAACTTTCCATTTTTCAGTCAGACCTTCACTGGATTAGCTCTTTGAAGAAGAGGCATACGGACCCGAAATGTTAACTCTGCTTCTCTCTCCGTGCACCTGCTGAGCTTTTCCAGCATTCTCTGTTTTTATTTCAGATTTCCAGCGTCCATAGTATTTTGCTTTGGCTTCATTGAGTTTATCTGCTTGATGTGGTTACATGACCATCTATATTGATGGAATATTCCACAAAATATGTCCAGCCTAATGAACAGAGCGTGCTTGAGCCTCTGTGTTATTTAACAAAATAACACAGAGGCTGTGTTACTCATGACGGTGATTGCTCATATCACACAGTGTGACCTAATCCAGAAGAGGACCGTTAGGGCGGCACGGCGGTTAGCACTGGTGCCTCACAGCGCCAGGGACCCGGGTTCGATTCCCGACTTGGGTCACTGTCTGTGTGGAGTCTGCACGTTCTCCCCGTGTCTGCGTGGGTTTCCTCCGGGTGCTCCGGTTTCCTCCCACACTCCAAAGATGTGCAGGTTAGTTGATTGGCCATGATAAATTGCTCCTTAGTGTCAGGGGCACTATCAGGATAGATACATGGGGCTACAGGGATAGGGGCTGGGTGGGATTGTGGTCGGTACAAACTCAATGGGCTGAATGGCCTCCTTCTGCACTGCAGGGATTCTATGATTGCCCATCCCTAATTGCCCTTGAGAAGGTGGTGGTGAGCTTCCTTCTTGAAACGCTACAGTGCATGTGGTGTAGGTACACCCACTGTGCTGTTAGGGAGGGAGTTCAGGGATTTTGACCCAGAGACAGTGAAGGAACAGCCAATATATTTCCAAGTCAGGATAGTGAGTGGCTTGGAGGGGAACTTGTAGGTGATGGTGTTCCCAGGTATCTGCTGCCCTGGCCCTTCTAGATGGAAGTAGTTGTGGGTTTGGAAGGAGCTATTGAAGGAACCTTGGTCAGTTCCTGCAGTGCATCTTATCGATGGTACACACGGCTGCCAATGTGTCCGTGGTGGAGGAAGTGAATGCTTGTAGAAGGAGTGCCAGTCAAGCGGCTGTTTTGTCCTGGATGGTGTCAAGCTTCATGAGTGTTGCTGGAGCTGCAAGTGGAGAGTACTCCATCACTCCTGACTTGTGCCTTGTAGATGGTGGACAGGCTTTGGGAGGGTCAGCGGGCGAGTACTCGAAAGATGTTGCTCTTTCATATAATTTAAGCCTGTTCTTGTTCTTTTTGGTTCCCAGGTTTATGGACAGAGGCAGATTGTTCTGGAGAAAGAGGAAACCGAGGAATTGAAGAGATTTGATGGCCCAGGCTTGGTTCTCATTGGTTTCAAGCCATTGTCACTCTTAAAGAAGCACCACCACATCAGACCCCCACAGTTCATTTACCCAGATGAGACGCTGATAACAGGTAACCCTCAGCCGCTGTTACTGCTGCCCTTTGGCCAAGTGGGCATGGCTCTACCCAGGGTATTTATAGAGCACAGGGTCCAAACTTCATCCCCCTTCTCCTCAGTTAGCTGATGGTTCACAAGACAGATTCATGCAGATAATGATGGGAAACCCTGCAGTGGCAGCTAGAAGTGTTAAAACGTTAGGAGCTAATGTTCCAGCATGAAGGAATCCTACTGGAGAGAGAGAGAGTGACATTTTATATATTTACAATGCAGCCGTAATATAGAGCAGATGCAAATATGTTATCGGATAGAATACCCCTCCTCCAGAATCCCTCTACCCTAGAATACCCTGTATAGAATAACACTATCCTAAAATACCCTGTTTCGAATACCCCTACTCTAGAATCTCTCTATCCTAGAATACCCTGTCTAGAATCCCTCTATCCTAAAATACCCTGAATAGAATACCTCTATCCTAGAATACCCTGTATAGAATCCCTCTATCCCAGAATACCCTGTATAGAATACCACGATCCTAAAATACCCTGTATAGAATACCCCTACTCTAGAATCCCTCTACCCTAGAATGCCCTGTCTAGAATCCCTCTATCCTAGAATACCCTGTCTTGAATCCCTCTATCCTAAAATACCCTGAATAGAATACCTCTATCCTAGAATACCCTGTCTAGAATACCTCTATCCTAAAATACCCCGTATCGAATACCTCTATCCTAGGATACGCCGTATAGAATATCTCTACCATAAAATACCCTGTCTAGAATATCTCTATCCCAGAATACCCCATATAGAATACCTCTACCCTAGAATACCTCGTATAGAATACCTCTACCCTAGAATACCCAATATAGAATACTTCTATCCTCGGATACCCCGTATAGAATATCTCTACCCTAAAATACCCTGTCTAGAATATCTCTATCCTAGCATACCCCATATAGAATACCTCTACCCTAGAATATCCCATATAGAATACCTCTACCCTAGAATACCCCGTATAGAATACCTCTATCCTAGGATACCCCGTATAGAATACCTCTACCCTAGAATACCCCGTATAGAATACCGCTACCCTAGAATACCCTGTATAGAATACCCCTGCCCTAGAATACCCTCAATAGAATACCTCTACCCTAGAATACCCTGTATAGAATACCACTACCCCAAAATACTCTGTATAAAATATAACTACGCTAGAAAACCCTGCATAGAATATAACTAGCCTAGAATACCCTGAAGAGTATCCCCCTATCCTTGGGAGCTGTATCACTGATTGTTTGATGCTACCTGAGCATTATTATATCTTAAGAGATGAGAAGATGAATTTGAGCTCATTGTAACTGGTCCACTTCCTCTCATTACAGCATGCGGTTACATACTGAATGGCGTTAATGTGTTCTCTCCACTGCTCTGGATCATAGATCACGCCAACGATTTCTCACACTTTGAATCGAGGAGTCAGATGCTGAATCCTATTACCCTGGTTAGAAACATAGAAAATAGGAGCAGGAGGAGGCCATTCAGCCCTTCGAGTCTGCTCCATCATTCATTATGATCATGGCTGATCATCCAACTCGATATTCTGTTCCCATCTTCTCCCCCATATCTTTTTATCCTCTTGGCCCCAACCAAGTGCTATATCTAACTGCATCTTGAAAACATTCAATATTTTGGCCTCAATTACTTTCTGTGGTAGCAAATTCCACATAT